>NC_042619.1:262198999-262433999 GCF_901001135.1 Rhinatrema bivittatum
CATGGCACTAACCCTGCAGCCAGCAGGGGTCCCCCTTCAGTCTTCTTTTTTCCGCGCAGCAGTAGCCTCGCGGTTTAGGAGCTCTGAAGAGATTCCTGACAGGAATTTTCCTCATGGAGTTAATTAAACTTAAATTGCCCCACAGGGGTCCTTCCTCTAACTTTTCTCAGGCCGCGGTACTCCGGTAAGTTTTTTGACCGTCTTTTGTCGATTACCGTCGAGTTTGGCCCTCGTGGCCTACTGGCCGTCGACTGTACCACGGCTCGATTTTTTTCTATGGCCATGGTGTCGGGGTTTCGTCGGTGCCCAGACTGCACTCGTACCATGTCTATCACAGACCCTCATGGAGTCTGTGTAATGTGTTTAGGCCGTGAGCATGAGGTACTGCCTTGCATCAAATGTGCCCTCATGACACCAAAAGGTCGCAAAGCCAGAATGGAGAAGATGGGACTCCTCTTCAGTGCTCACACCCCGACGCCGTCCATCGCATCGACGTCAACGGAACCGGCACCGACGAAGTCGCACCAGCATTGACCACCATCCGCTGACCATCTGCCATCGACGTCTTCACGGCCATCGACTCCCGTTTCTCCCCCTCAAGATCGAGGGGATCGTAGGGAGAAACACTGCCATCGGCATCGTAAGTCTTGGACCGTCGAGGGAGCGAATCATCGACCTCGCCACCGTCCGAGCCACCATCGAAGAAGCCCCATCCAGAATTGGCACCGACCATTCCTGCGACCGGGACATCGAGGCCACCCTCACCCGATCGGGGTTTGGGAGTCAGCGATTCCGCCTGTAAAGGTGGTCCCTCCGATTGTGCCTCCACCTCCCTCTTCCGTCACGGAGCCGAGGCTGCTTGCCCCAGGTCTCCGGGAAGAACTGGACCGCCTGGTCCAGGAGGCCATCGACAAGGCGATGCAAAGGCTCCAGGTTCCTCCGGCACAGACACCAGCACAGAGAGTGGAACCGGTCACCGACCCGATGACAGCAGCGCTGGCACCGCTGCTATCCCGGATGGAGGCGCTCATGACCGCCCTTCCACCGGTGATTTCCGGGTCTCCGATGGCTCCGGTGCGCTCCCCATTGACAGCTTCATCGGGAGGAGAAACACCGTTCCGCATTCCTCCTTCAGGAGTATTGCTTCAGCCATCGATGCCAATTCGTCCCTTGCCACCGATTCATTCATGGCGCCATCAATGCCTTCGATACCGGCACCGATGGCTTCCAGGCCGTCCATGGTGTCCCCGGCGATTCCTTCGATTTTCTCGGAGCCTCAGCCAGGGCCTTCGGGTATCCAACCCGCTTCTTGTCCTACAGGTCAGTCTGCTGATCCTTATGACACCTGGGGTGATGATACCTCCACAGACACCGATGACTTACCTTCATCTCCCTCTCCTACTGAAAGTAGAAAGCGTTCTCCTCCAGAGGACCTTTCATTAATTTTGTGAAGGAAATGTCAGAGTTGGTCCCTTTTCAGCTTCAGACGGAGCAGGATGATAGGCACCAGATGATGGAGCTTCTCCAGTTCCTGGATGCCCCTAAAGTGATCACTTCTATTCCCGTTCATCAAGTTCTTCTTGACCTCCTCATTGCCCCAGTCCATAGAAAAGCTGACACTACCTATTTAGTACAGTCAGCCCTCGGCTTTCAAAAATCTCAGCTCGACCACCACTCAGTTGTGGAGGAATCGGCTCAAAAGAAAGCAAAAAGGACGAAGCCTCACTCATCTACCCCTCCTGTTAAGGAACACAAGTTCCTAGACAATATTGGTCGACGAGTGTTCCAAGGGGCCATGCTCATCTCCAGAATTGTTGCTTACCAGCTGTATATGACCCAATACAATAGGGTCATTTTCAAGCAGATACAGGACTTCTCTGAAACCCTGCCTGACCAATTCTAACAACAGCTTCAAATCCTTGTCAACAAAGGGTTTGAGGCAGGAAAACATGAGATAAGAACAGCTTATGATATCTTCGACACCTCTACTAGAGTGTCTGCAGCTGCCATTTCGGCAAGACGATGGGCCTGGCTCAAATCTTCTGACTTTCGGCCAGAAGTACAAGACAGGCTATCTGACCTACCATGTGTAGGAGACAATCTGTTCGGTGAACAGATCCAGCAAATAGTGTCTGAATTAAAGGACCATCATGAGACCCTTAAACAGCTCTCATCGATACCTTCCAACTTCCCCTCAAGACAGCCCTTTAGGAAGGACTCTAAGAAGTCATTCTCCCGCCCAAGGAAGTACTATCCTCCACCAGCAAGGTCCCGAACTATGAGGCCTTCCCAAAAAACCTCAGCCTCGCCAGGCCCGAAAGCAAAAGCTGCAAGCAGCTCCCCAGCTGGGTCCTGCTTCAGGTTTTTGACTTTCACATGGAGAGCAGCAGCCTGATTCCTCTGCCAAGCATACCAGTGGGAGGTCAATTGTGCCACTTTCACGGCATGTGGCAATCAATCACAACCGACCAATGGGTGCTAGCAATCATTGCTCAGGGTTACCACCTAAACTTTCTTGCTCTTCCACCGGACTCACCACCTCTGCAAGCATGGAGAGTATCCGACCATTCTGTCCTTCTGGAACAGGAGGTTTCCCTTCTTCTCCAGTTAAGAGCAATAGAACCCGTCCCACTCTCACAGCAAGGCCTAGGGTTCTATTCCCGGTACTTTTTGATCCCCAAAAAATCCGGGGGAGTTCATCCAATTCTGGACCTACGTGCTCTCAACAAGTACCTTCAATGAGAAAAGTTCAAGATGGTAACCTTGGGCTCGCTTCTACCTCTTCTGCAAAGAGGAGACTGGCTCTGCTCTCTGGACCTTCAGGACGCATACACACACATTGCGATAACTCCAGCTCATCACAAGTACCTCAGGTTTTTAGTAGGCCCAAAGCACTAGCAATACCGCGTGCTTCCGTTCGCCCTAGCATCAACACCACGAGTCTTTACCAAATGTCTCGTGGTTGTTGCAGCTTTTCTCAGGAAAGAAGGTGTTCACGTCTACCCCTACCTGGACGACTGGTTAATCAGGGCTCCAACCCAGGAAGCTGCTCGGTCGTCCCTCGATTTGACCCTACACTCTCTAATTTCTCTAGGATTTCTTGTCAATTACGAAAAATCCTATTTAATCCCATCTCAAACCTTGTCGTTCATTGGGGCAGACTTGGACACGTTGCAGGCAAAAGCCTTTCTACCTCAACAACGAGCGCTAACCCTCGTGTCTCTTGCTCACCAATTGCAGTCTCAGCATACAGCAACAGCTCGCCGATTCCTCATCTTTTAAGGACACATGGCGTCCTCAGTCCATGTCACACCTATGGCCCACCTGGCCATGAGGCTCATGCATTGGACTCTGAGGTCACAATGGATTCAAGCTGCTCAACCTCTGTCGACCATTGTCCACATCACAGACTCACTCTGTCTCTCGCCTGGTGGAAAAATCACAACAATCTCCTCCAGGGACTGCCCTTTCAAGTGCCAGATCCTCAACTCATTCTCACCACCGACGCTTCCAACCTCTGGTGGGGAGCCCACGTTGACATCTACAGACACAGGGTCTTGGTCTCCAGGGGAAGCCAAACATCAAATAAACTTCCTAGAACTTCGAGCAATGTGATATGCTCTCAGGACTTTTCAGGAACGCCTGTCAAATCACGTCATCCTGATTCAGACGGACAACCAGGTGGCCATGTGGTACATCAACAAGCAGGGAGGCACAGGCTCCTTCCTTCTGTGTCAAGAAGCTGCGTAGATTTGGTCGGAAGCGCTCTCCCACTCGATGTACCTCAGGGCCACCTACTTGCTGGGAGTGGACAACGTCTTGGCAGACAAACCGAGTCATGTCTTCCAACTGCACGAGTGGTCTCTCAACCCCTCTGTAGCGGACTTCATCTTCCAACAATGGGGTTATCCCCAGAAAGACCTCTTTGCGTCCCCTCAGAACCACAAAGTGGACAATTACTGCTCCCTGATTCGCAGTGAACGCTCTCCGCCCAGAGATGCATTCTCCCTCTCGTGGACAACTGGTCTGCTCTATGCATTCCCTCCACTTCCTCTTCTCTTGAAGACTCTCGTGAAGTTACGTCAGGACAAGGGAACCATGATCCTGATAGCACCTCACTGGCCACGCCAAGTGTGGTGTCCAATACTTCAGGATCTCTCCATCCGCAGGCACATTCCCTTGGGAACGGACCTGCATCTGATCACTCAAAACGATGGATGCCTATGCCATCCCAATCTTCAAGCCTTGTCCCTGACGGCATGGATGTTGAAAGGTTAATCCTTTAACCACTTAACCTTTCAGATTCGAATGGAAAAGGTACACATCATGGTGCACGTCGCGGTCCCTTGATCCTTTTTCCTGTCCAATCCCAAGGTTTTTGGACTATCTCTGGCATTTGTCAGAGACAGGTCTAACGACCTCTTCCATCAGAATGCATGTCAGTGCGGTAGCCGCCTTCCATAAAGGTGTCGGGGATGTTCTTATATCGGTACAACCCCTCATAACACGCTTTTTGAAGGGCTTGCTCCATATCAAGCCACCTTTACGTCCTCCGGCCCCTTCTTGGGACCTCAATCTGGTTCTTGGTTGGCTCATGAAACCACCATTCGAGCCCTCTTCACTCCTGTGACCTAAAATATCTCACATGGAAAGTGATTTTCCTTTTGGCTATCACTTCAGCATGCAGGGTTAGTGAGTTACAGGCCCTAGTTACCTATCCGCCTTACACTAAGCTCCTGCAGGACCGGGCGGTACTCCACACTCACCCTAAGTTTTTACCTAAGGTAGTTTCGGAATTTCACATTAATCAATCCATCATACTGCCTACCTTCTTTCTCAGGCCCCATTCCAATCCAGGGGAACAGGCTCTGCATACCCTTGACTGTAAATGGGCTCTAGCATTCTACCTAGACCGTACAGTTGCCCACAGGAAGAGCACTCAGTTGTTAGTCTCTTTCCATCCCAACAAATTAGGGCAACCGGTGGGTAAGCAGACTCTCTCCTCCTGGTTGGCGGACTGCATATCTCTTTGCCATCAGCAAGCAGGCATTCCTTTTCAAGACCGTGTCAAAGCACACTCTGTGAATGCCATGGCGTCTTCAGTAGCACACCTATGATCGATGCCGCTTCCTGACATTTGCAGGGCTGCCACCTGGAGCTCTCTCCACACCTTTGCAGCCCACTATTGCTTGGACAAAGCGGGAAGACAAGATTCCATCTTCGGCCAGTCTGTCCTGCGTAACCTATTTCCAACGTGACGTACCTACACCCTTCCACCTGCCCGGTGGGGTTCAGGATGCCCTCTACCAAATTCCACCCCAGTTGTTGTGCCTGTTGCACGCCGTTGGGTACATTTGGTGCATGTTCGGACATCCTCAGCTCGGTACTCACCCATATGTGAGGACTACCATCCTGCTTGTCCTGTGAGAAAGCAAATGTTGCTTACCTGTAACAGGTGTTCTCACAGGACAGCAAGATGTTAGTCCTCACGAAACCCGCCCGCCGCCCTGCGATGTTGGGTTCGTAATGTTTTATTTTATTTTTCGGCACTGCCTGTAGCTTTCAAATAAGACTGAAGGGGGACCCCTGCTGGCTGCAAGGTTAGTGCCATGCTGGGCATGTCCAGTAGGGGCCAGTCAAAGTTCTGGAAACTTTGACAGAAGTTTTCCGTAATTGGGCTCTATCCTGATGATGTCACCCATATGTGAGGACTAACATCCTGCTGTCCTGTGAGAACACCTGTTACAGGTAAGAAACATTTGCTTTCTCATCTGAACACTCCAAAAAAAGGGATCTCTAAACAATAGAGCTGCATCTCTGAAATTCATCTGGCGGAACAGATTGCTACGAGAAAACACCTCTCCTTAGAGGCTCAAGTAAATGAACAACCAGGTATGACAACACCAAATTCCGATTCTAGGGAGATACTGATCCTCTTACCGAAAGACCGAATATGTTTCACTTCCTGAAGGCAACAAAACACTCAAATGAGACGGTAAAGATTCCGCCCATAAAACAGCCTCTGTAACAAGCAATAGCTACTACTTGCACTTTAAGGAATTAAGGGCCAACTCTTATCCAATCCCTACTGCAGTTATTCTAAGATAACCAGCACCAAAGTTCCTATAGCCTAGCCAAGATCTTCCTAATCAAGCACCAGTCCTCAATTTACCGACTCTCACATTTACCATGGATGTGAAAACTTTCTTGGACCATAACCTTCTAAGAATATATCCCTTCTCTGACAGATAAACCCTCTCAAGGGCTAAGCTGAAAGATAAAACAGAGACAGATCCTTGTGAACCACTGGGCCCCTGAACAGTAGGCCCCTTTCCTGAGGTAACAATAATGGAGCCCATCCAGCATACTCACTAGATCTGAATTCTAAGAATGCCTTGGCCAATAGGAAGGAGTAGCTTAATGGTTAGAACAGTAAGTTGCGAACTAGGAAAACTAGGGTTCAAATCCCACTGCTGCTCCTTATAACTTGGGCAAGTCACTTCACCCTCCATTGCCTCAGGTACAAATTTAGGGCTAGATTCATCAAACTATCGCATGCGATAGGAAGAGGGGCGTGTTTTATGGCAATAGCTTATTAATCACAAAGTGCGCTATCTTAGTGCTTCACATAGGTATTGCCGCAGAGTGCGATAAGTTTTTCACACTTTGCGGTAAGTGCCACAATTGTTGTAATTCCTACCTACAACCACTGGGGGGGGGGGGGGGGGGGGAAGAGAAAGAGAAAGAAAGAGAGAGAGAGAGAGAGAGAACTCCTAGCTATAAGGCCGTTATAGTAGTTAGGTAGGAGGCCCACACCTAGTTATGCGAGGTGAGGTTTAGGTATTAGTGCAGGGGTTAGGGGCCACTTTGACATTCAGAGTGAGACGTACGAACAGAACAGTACACTCTTCTGAAGATTTGATGTCCTTCGGAGTGAGAAAACTCAACCAAAGATGAGATTTGTACAATGTTCTCTCAACCTAGCTGGATGTTTCCCAGGCATAGAATCCATCAAGCTAGGTTTCTAAATTAGCATCGCACCATGCGTTATGGGGCTTTTCGCGTGCGAAAACGCCTTAATGCATGCGAAAGGCCCATAACGCGGCTTGGAAAATAACTCCCTTAGATTGTGATCCCTAAGGGGACAGGGAAATACATGCAATACCTGAAAGTAATATTCTTTGAAGTTTCTAAAAGGCAGAATAAAAAAAAATAATAAATAAATTTAAATATATATCACTAGCTCCAGATGCCCGGAAATCTTCTGCAATACTCTCCTTACCAGAGGCCACTGAGGAAACTTGAACCGACTAGTCTTGAATTAGGGCATCCAAACCAGATGAACCTCTTACCCTTCGCACCTATGCATTTCTGCTGCCAGCCAACAAGTCCATCACAGGTTCTCCCCATTTGAACATAAATCTGGGAAAACACTGTCTGCAAAAGACTCTGAGGTCTAATCTATTGCAATTGAGGAAGTCCACTTATACATTCTCTACTCCCTCTCTATAAGAGTGGAAGAGAGAGCCTTTCTACATGCTTCTCTGCACAGACCTACCTTTTCTGCCACATGGCGACACCTGATCTCGCATCAGGGAATAACATATGCCATTGCATTGGCTGACAAGCTCATTACTGCCTGACCCTGAAGAATGGAAGCAAACTAAAAGGAGTGTCTTCTCTTGTTGCTCTAGGTTCCAACCAACTGATGAGCCACTTGGCTTCTTCCAGATTCCAAATGCCTTGAATGACTACACAGTTGAATGCCCCAGTCCCAGAGACTGGCATCCAAGGTCACCATTATCCAAATGGGACATTCAAGATTCACTCCCTCTAGCTAGTGTCATCAGAGGGATGTCACGTAATGCCTCAGCACTATCCTTAACACCCACTCAGAGTAACCCTGTGGCCACGCAGAGGGTCCTGGCACACACTGTCCAGGCCTGCCTACACCTGCTTTTACATTGGCTAACTCCCAACCGCCGACTGGGTTCCTGCTTGCCTCTGGCAAGTTCCCCACCCGCAAGCTATCTCCTGGTGGTTTCTAGGGACACGGAAACCCTTCACAACCAAGGGTCACACTTCTAGAGATACATCCGCAGACCAAATACACACAAAACCTGAATTGCTAATCAGTCCAAGACAGGTAGAGCTAAAAAATTAGTAAGTTTATTAACAAAAAATAGGAATAGTGAAGAGATAAAAGGGTTTAACAGCAAACATGAATAGGTAAAGCAACAAGGATTAAACAGTAAAAGACAACTAAATTCTTTACACTACTTATCAGTGCCTGGTGAGGTAAGGAAAAAGGTTGATCACAGGAGCTGAACAGGGTTTCAGCACAGAGATCTGTACTCCCAGCCGATACTGGATAGTTAAGCACTTCCAGGGTTAGTTTTCTGTCTGTAGGGCCAAACAGTTCACAAAATACAAACAGTTTTCTGGCCAATGGCTCTACAGGGTGTTTCAGTCTTACATTTCCTCAGGGATGCGGGGATGTGTATACTGATTAGGTCACTTTCCGAGTCAAGGAAGCATCCAAAGCCTCTGCCTGAACTACAGTGCAGGGTCAAACACCACCTGCAGGACAGCACAGAAGAAATGAGCTCTCTAGGGAAAAGTGTCACTGGGCAGAACAAATTACAAAGCATGCAAAGCCCATGTTTCACCACATCTTGCCCCTTTAAGAGAGACCCCAGACTGTGGCCTAATAGGACCGCTTGTTGGGTCTCAGCAGTCCAGCATCAGGGCAGTCTTGGCTCATCCTTCCTGGAGAGACCATCCGCATTACCATGTTCACTGCTCTTCCCGAGATGTATGGTGAAATTGTACATCTGTAGGGACAAACTCCAACGAAGTAGCTTTCCTTTCTCTCCTGAGACTCTTAAGCCAGGGCAATAGGTTGTGGTCTATGATGACGTCCCATCCATACAGATATGGTTGCAGCTTTTTAAGAGCCCACACTAAGGCCAGGCATTCTTTCTCAATAATGGCATATATGCCATCTCTTTGTCCAAGAGCTTGCCACTCAGATACATAATGAGATGCTCTTCCCTTTTACTGTCTACTTGAATGAGCACAGCTCTAATGCCATAAATTAGATGTCGGTCTATATTACAAATCTTTGATTATAGTCTGGTGCAGCCAGAACTGGAGTGGTAGCTAATGCTCTCTTTAGTTTCTGGAAGGCTGCTTCGCACTCTTATTGATCAGGAAATGGCTTCTGGTAGTTTTGGTTTGTTTTTTTTTAAATCAGGTCAGTCAAGGACTTGGCTATTGTGCTATACTGGGCACAAACTTTCTGTAGTACCCTGCTGTCCCTAAGAAAGCCTGTAACTTGCTTTTTAGTTTGGGGAGTGGGCCACTTTTGTATTGCTTGTACTTTAATTGGTTTAGGCTTTAACTGTCTGCCTCCCACTCTGTGTCCTACGTACTGAACATCTGCCGAATTATTCCTACTTGACATTTGCTGGGTTTAATGGTCAGGCTTGGCTTCCCAGATCCTGTCTAATTCACCATTAATTGGACCAGATGGTCATCCCATGTCTGACTGTACATAGCAATGTCATCAAGATAAGCCCTAGCATGTTCCTGGAGTCCATCAAGCGCTGGAACAAACCAGGGGCATTTTTAATTTCAAACAGCACTACAGTGAATTCCTAAAGGCCAAATGGTGTAGTAAATGCAGATTGCCCTGAGCAGCAGTTGTTAGGGGAATCTGCCAATACCCACGGTTAAGGTCCATAGTGGTTAGATACAGGGCACCAGCTAAGTGGTATAGCAATTCATCCAACCGGAGTATCGAATATGCATCAGATACAAATTAAGCGTCCTGTAGTCCACACAAAAGCAGGTTGTACCATCTTTCTTAGAAACAAGAACTACAGGAGAAGCCCAGGGACTTTGATATTTTTTTTATAACACCTACCTCAGGTGCTTCGCAGTTTCCTACCTCATGTGCTTCTCAACTTCAGCAGATACTCAATAAGCTCTCTTTTTCAGTGGCTTATGGCTACCAGTGTCTACATGGTGAATGGCAAAGTGAGTAGTTCCTGGTTTAATAGAAAATACATCAGCATATGTTTGCAGTAGTGCTTCTAGCTGTTGTTTCTCTGTAGGGGTTAATTGCTCTCCTACAATCTATTATTGTATAGATCCTTCAGTTAGTGACTCTTCTAGGAGATCAGGTAAGGACTCAATATCCTGACACTCCTGTGGTGGGCTACATACAGCCAACATCATTTCTGTGTGATCAGCATAAGCCTATATCATATTTACATGAAAGGTACGATGCTTTCTATGTTGAGAGTCTATAGATATTGTTGTGGGTCCCGGCCGTGGTTGACCACGGCCGGCCCCCCCTACCTTCCCGCTGCGAGCCGGCATTCCTCCTGGTTGGTGCGGTGCTCCCCGCTATGGGGCCGACCGACTGCGGCCTCCCAGGCGGCTCGAACGCCGCCGCCCTGCTTCCTGCGGAGCTCTCCCTAGGTGCGAGGGAGGCTCCGCCTCTTAAAGGGGCCTCAGCGGGAAATTTCGGCCCGGCCCCGACCAATGACGTCAGGTCTGAGGGGTATTTAAACCCTGCCTCAGTCCCCAGTTCTTTGCCTTAGCAACAGGTCGTCTCCTCGGAGTGCTAGTTGCTGTGTTCCTTCGCCTCCTGGTTCCTGCCTGCAGTTCCTGATCCAGCTCCTGACCTTGCTCCGTCCTGGCCCTTGTTCCTTCCTTCATATCCAGTTCCTGAGTTCCTCTTCTGCTTGATCTCCTGGTACCGACCCCTGGCTTGCTTCTTGTCTTCGCTTGTCTGTTGCCTGTCTTGACCCCTGGCCTGGTTTCCTCGTCTCTATCTGCCTGCTGCATGCCCCGGATCCTCAGATCGGACTCTCATTCTGCTTCTCTGCTGCCAGCCCAGACCTGGACTCCTAACCTCATCTTCGTCTCTCTGCTCCTGCTTTGCCAAGGTAACCTGCACCTAAGTCCTGCTGGCCCCGGTACCCAAGGGCTCAACCTGTGGGGAACGAGGGCTAGTATAGGTGAAGCTCCAGCTGGGTTGACCTCACCTTCACCACCTACCGGCGACGGGAACCACTGAGGGCCAGCCCTCTGTGGTAGCGCTAACACCCGTCCCGGTCCAAGGGTCCACAACCATAACAGATATAACATAGCTGGTGTCATTCAGGCAGGGTATGACCTTGTAAGGTCCTACCCAGTTAGCTTGAAGTTTATTCTGATGTACTGGAACTAAGACAAGCGCCTGGTAGCCCTCAAAACTCTCTGCTTCGGGCTTTATCATAGGTCTTTTGCTTAGTCTAGGTTGCCTGCAAATTATCTCCTACAAAGACCATGAGATCTAATCGCTGCTGCATACTGGCCACATACTCAATTACAGGGGTATCTGAGCTTTCAACCCTCCATTCCCAATGTTTTCATTAGGTCAAGGGGCCCTCTCATCCTCCGGCCATAAAGCAACTCAAATAGGGAAAATCCGGTAGATTCCTGGGGTACTTCTCTGTAGGCAAACAGTAGGTAGGGTAAAGCAGAGTTGCTTACCTGTAACAGGTGTTCTCCCAGGACAGCAGGATGTTAGTCCTCACATATGGATGACATCATTAGATGGAGCCCTGTCACAGAATTCTTTTGTCAAAGTTTCTAGAACTTTGACTGGGACACTGAGCAGGCCCAGCATGCCACTAACCCTGTAGCCACCAGGGGTCCCCTTCAGTCTCGTTTGTAGCAAACGTACGAGCGAAAAATAAAATAATAAAACGTAAGCGAACCCAACTCCGCGGGGTGGCGGGCGGGTTTCGTGAGGAGTAACATCCTGCTGTCCTGGGAGAACACTTGTTACAGGTAAGCAACTCTGCTTTCTCCCAGGACAAGCAGGATGGTAGTTCTCACATATGAGTGACTAGCAAGCTACAGGCAGAGTCATACATATGAGGCCAAGCAGCACACAACACGTGCAACAAGCACAACAACTCGGGTGCTGTTGGCCATAATGAGGCAGCCTGAAATTCACAGCGGGTCGAGGTAGGACGAGTAGGGTTCCTACACTGGGAACAAATTTCTTAGGACGGACTGGCCGAAGATGGAATTGTTGTCCAGCCTTGTCCAGGCAGTAGTGAGCTGCAAAGGTGTGGAGAGAGCTCCATGTCGCAGCCCTGCAGATGTCAGCAATCGGTACTGAATGGTAGTGTGCTACTGACGTTGCCATTGCTCTGACTGAGTGTGCCTTCACTCATCCCTGCAGTGGAAGGCCTGCTTGCTGGTAGCAGAATGAAATACAGTCTGCTAACCAGTTTGATAATGTTTGCTTGCCCACCCCGTTCCCAAGTTTGTTTTTATCAAAAGATACAACGAGTTGGGTGGACTTCCTGTGGCTGTAGTGCAGTCTAAATAAAATGCGAGAGCATGCTTACAGTCCAAGATGTGCAGAGCTCGCTCACCTGGGTGAGCGCGAGGCCTTGGAAAGAAAGTGGGCAAGACTATGGACCGATTTAAATGGAAATCTGTTACCACTTTAGGAAGGAATTTAGGGTGAGTGCAGAGAACCACCCGGTCATGGAGGAACCTTGTGTAGGGTGAGTAGGTCACAAGGGCCTGTAACTCACCCTGCGAGCAGACGTGATGGCTACTAGGAAAAGAATTTTCCATGTAAGGTATCTGAGTTCGCAGGAGTGCAAGGGCTCAAAAGGCGTGTGCATGAGCCGTGCAAGGACAACACTGAAGTCCCATGCCATGACCGGTGGCCGTAGAGGAGGCTTAAGCTGGAATAAGCCTCTCATGAAGCGATTCACCAGGGGTTGAGCCATTATTGGGGCATCCCCTATTCCCTGATGGTAAACAGAAATGGCACTAAGGTGTACTCGGATAGATGAAGTCTGGAGACCAGATTCTGAGAGGTGCCAGAGATAATCTAACAGCCTCAATGTGGGGCAAGAAAAGGGTTCCAAGCCCTTCTGTGTGCACCACAAGGTAAATCTCTTCCATTTAGAGTGGTAGGATTTCCGCGTGGAAGGCTTCTGTGAAGCTACTAGGACTTGAGAAACGTCACTTGAAAGGTTGAGTGGTTATAATATCAACCTTTCAACATCCAGGCCGTCAGAGACAGGGCCTGGAGGTTCGGGTAGTGCAACTTGCCATGATTTTGTGTTATGAGGTTGGGCGAAGTGCCCAGGCGAATGGGGTCCTCGACAGAAAGGTCGAGAAGTATGGGAAACCAAATTTGGTGCGCCAATATGAGACTACAAGAATCATTAAGCCCCAGTCCTGTTGTAGCTTCACAAGAGTCTTGCTTATTAGCGGAATCGGAGGATACGCATAAAGCAGGCCTTTGTTCCAGGGGCAGGCGAAGGCATCCATGGCTGGTGCTTGCCGGTCCCTGGGCAAAGAGCAGAAGCATTCCACTTTGTGGTTATGACTGGACGCAAAGAGGTCGATGGTCAGCTGACCCCACTGGTGGAAGATTCTGCTCGTGACCGAGGGATCCAGAGACCATCCGTGGGGCTGGAGACATCGGCTGAGGCGGTCCGCCAGTGCATTCTGTGTGCCCGCTAGATTAGTGGCTCGCAGAAGTTTGGAATGCGACAGGGACCAGGCCCAAATCTGCGCCGTCTCCTGGCAGAACAGATAAGAGCCCGTGCCCCCCTGTTTGTTCAGGTACCACATTGCAACTTGGTTGTCTGTTTGAATCAGGACAACTTTGTTGGAGAGGCAGTCCTGGAAAGCATAAAGGGCATACCGCATCGCCCAAAGCTCCAGAAAGTTGATTTGATGGGTCGCTTTGGCTGTTGTCTAAATCCTTTGAGTTTGAAGGCCTTGTACATGGGCTCCCCAACCTAGGTTGGAGGCATTCGTAGTTAAGGTCACCTGAGGAGCCAGTTGCTGGAAAGGAAGATCCACTTGTAAGTTTTCTTTGCGTGTCCACCAGGCAAGGGACAGACTAAGCTGGCTGGTTATGTGTATCAGGGATGAAAGCGGTTGTGTAGACCGTTGCCACTGGGATTTTAGAGTCCATTGGGTCACTCTCATGGCAAGGGGTGACATGGACTGTCGATGCCATATGGCCGAGAACCTGAGTAGCTGGCCAGCGGAGGCTCTTTTCCGACGGCAGATAAAGCTGGCAAGGTTGGACAGCGTAATCGCACGTTCGCTGGGTAAGAATGCTCTGGACAGTGTCGTGTCTAGGTCTGATCCTATAAAGGAGAGAAGATGAGAGAGTATCAATGGGATTTGGAGTAATTGATTAGAAATCCCAATGAGTTTAGAAGCCTTATCGTGAGACCGAGAAAGTTGAGGGCTCCTTGTTTTGACTGGCTTTTTATGAGCCAGTCGTCCAGGTATGGAAAAACGTATAAGCCTCTGCTGTGTAACTGCGCAGCCACGACTGCCAGGCACTTCATAAAGGCTTGAGGCGCCAAGGCTAGGCCAAATGGTAGTACCTTGTATATTGATAGTGACTGTGACCCACCACGTATCGCAGATATTTGCGATGAGGAGGGAAGATTGCGATATGGGCGTATGTGTTTTGAAGGTCCAGAGAGCAGAGCCAATCCCCTTGTTGAAGTAGAGGAAGCATGGTGCCCAGGGATACCATTCTGAATCGTTCCTTGTGAAGAAATGTATTCAAGGCACGGAGATCCAGAATAGGCCGGAGGCAGTCGGTCTTTTTTGAAATTAGAAAATATCTGGAGTAGAACCCCTTTCCTTGCTGATTCGGGTAAACCAGTTCCACTGCTCTGACCGACAGAAGGGTTGAGAGCTCTGACTCTAGTTTTCCTGTGTGGTCGTCCCAATTCCAGGATGGATTGGGTGGGAAGTCAGGGGTATTTTTGAAAAATGTAGACGGTAACCGTGGGCTATGATGGACAGTACCCACTAGGTCCGTGGTAACTGGATGCCAATTTGTTGCAAAGTGGCAAAGGCGGCCCCCTACTGGAATATGGCTGCTGATCTCTGGAAAAGAGCCAAAATCCAGCCGCAGGGCCAGCTTGTGGAGCTGGCTGTGGTCTAGATGTTCTCGCTTGGGGCGCATGTCCCCTCTGAGGTGCCTGAGCTGGTCGTGTTTGGGATGCAGGAGGGTAATATCTGCGTGTTCTGTAGAATTGTTTCCTGGGTTCCCCACGTGTGACCCTGCGGGTTACGGAGGGAACATCTGGGGAGACAGTGGACAACTGGTGCAGGGTCTCATGATGTTCCTTTAATTGGGCCACTGCATCCTGGATCTTATCCCCGAATAGGTTGTCTCCTGTACAGGGTAGATCTGCCAGTTTGTCTTGCACTTTCGGACGTAGGTCTGAGGCCTTAAGCCAGGACCAGTGTCTAGCACTGATGCCCGCTGCCGAGACTCTGGATGCTGTTTCAAAAGAATCGTAGGCAGCTCTGACTTCATGTTTGCCTGTTTCCATTCCTTTTTGTAGGCTGGAGGACAAAGTCTCTTGTTGCTGAGGCAACGTCTCCGCAAACACCTGGATTTGTTTCCAGAGATTTCTGGTATATTGGGTCATGTATAACTGATATGCTGCAATTCGCAATATCAACATGAACCCTTGGAAAACGCTTCATCCCAATGCATCCAATGCCTTCTGTTCCTTACCAGGAGGAGCAGAGGAATGTGGATGCGATCATTTAGCCTTTTTCTGAGTTGATTCCACAACTACCGAGTTGTGGGGCAGCTGACATTTTTGAAAACCTGGGGCTTGTTGTACCAGGTAGGTAGCATCTGTCTTTCTACTGACAGGAGGTACAGTACCTGGATGTTCCCATAGGCGGTGCATGAGGTCTAAAAGAACTTCATGTACCAGTATAGCCATTATTTCTTTTGGAGCATCTACGAATTGTAAGACCTTCAACATCTTATGGAGAGCGTCTTCCTCCGCAACTAATGAAAATGGTATGGTCTCAGACATCTCTTTGACAAAACTGGCAAAGGAGAGGTCTTCTGGAGGAGATCTTCGCCTTTCTTCCAGTGGTGATGGCTCTGAGAGCAAATCCTCAGAAGTTCATGAAGAATCATCTGAGGATGCATCGTCCCATGGATTATAGGGACTTTCCCCTTCTCCCTGTGGATCTCCCGAAGGAGGAAGTATGCCAAAGCCGAGAGGGCGGGAAGGCATCGATGGATGCAGCACTGACATTGATGGAATCGGTGCTGGCAGAGGGCACTGGGGCAGATAAGGTGCGCTTGGGTACTGGTAGCCCCAATGGCCCTGGAATGGGCTCCGGCACAGACGGTTCCCGTGTAGGGACGTGGCCGGGAATCGATCCTTCCTCCTCTGAGGAACCCGATATTGGAATCGGGACCTGCAGAGGCCTCGATGGACGACTCGATGCCAGCGTGTCCGGTGGCAGAGGAATCGGTAAGGCACCAATGAGCGTATCGAGGCGCTTGAGGAGTGGTGCAAACCTCGAGGGAGCCGGTTCCAGGGCCGGTATGGGGGCCTGTGCCGGCAGTGATTTGAAGCCTCATAAGGCTTTCAGCACTGCCTCTTGGACCATGTGGTCTAATTCCTCCTGAGAAGCCAGCATGAGGGCACGGCTACTGGGTAGGAGGCAGGCTAGGCGTCACCGAATTTTCCACGGGGGCCTGTGGAGGCTCGGTGCCCAGCACCGATATTGGTGGGGAATGCCTAGGGGTCCCAGGTCCAGAGGAGGATGGGAGCTCCTCTCCCCAGGCTCTCTTCGCAGGCGGCTTGATGGAAGTCAATGCCGCTGCGGTATCGGTGCCAGCACAAGTCGGGGACGCTCGTTGGTGCCTGTTTCCTTCGGTGCTTGGTCTGGTCTTTCACCAGCACAGAGGACGATGACGCCGATGTCCTCAATGGAGTCAGTGATGGACGGTCACCCTGTCCATGATGCTCCAGGCAAATCGTCCCAGAGGTTGATGGACCCTCCACGGTTGGTGGCGCTTGAACTGGCATTGATGGAGCAGTGCGTTTTGAAGCAAACAACTGCTCCATTTTGTCCAGGCAAGCGAGACGGCCTTTGGGGGTCATTTGTGTGCAACTAGGGCATCAACGAACGTCGTGCGAGGGGCCTAAGCACAAAACACAGACTTCATGCGGGTCCATTATGGACATGGTCCTCGGACACCCGGGGCATTTTTTAAACCTGGTCGCCATGTCAAAAATTGGTTGGCGCGCGGTCGGTGACTGTCGGGCACCGGAGCGGTAAGCCGCCGGGAACAGACCACAAGTACCGGAAAAAACACTTACCGAGCATTGGAGGGAACGGAGCGCAATGGGGGACCCCGGTGAGGGATTTTTAAGAAGATAAACTTCAAATATTTCCGTGAGGAAAGCTGTGAGAAATTTCTCACAAAGCTCCTAAACCGCGAGGCAACTGCTGCGCTGAAAAAAAGAGACTGAAGGGGGACCCCTGGTGGCTACAGGGTTAGTGGCATGCTGGGCATGCTCAGTGTGCCAGTCAAACTTCTAGAAACTTTGACAAAAGTGTTCCTTGACAGAGCTCCATCTAATGATGTCACCCATATGTGAGGACTACCATCCTGCTTGTCCAGGGAGAAACACCTTTCCCAGTCTCGGTCTCCTGAGTACACAAAACTCTTTATCACATGCTTTAAGGTCCCATTAGATTTCTCCACCAACCCATTAGTTTTAGGGTGATATGGGGAGGTACTGAAAGAATTTACTCCATAATGTGTCCAAAGATTGTGGATCAAGTCAGACATAAACTGTGACTCTTGATCAGAGAGTATTTCTCGTGGGTATCCTACTCGTGAAAATTATTTCTAGCAGGGCAGTGGCAACTCTCTCTGCTTCTATTGAGGATAAGGCCAAACAACCTAGTAGCAAAGTCCACCATTGTCATCATATATCTTTTCCCAGTCCAGCTTGGGATGGCTAAAGGCCCCACTATTGAGCCCCCATATGAATTATATTTGCTTAACTTTAACATATTCAACCTTTGTTTAGTTTACTGCCAACCAAAACTTTTAGAATCAAATAGTTCACCACTGTTGGAAATAATAGTTAATCATCTATCCATAGACACCCCGACCATAATTCTCAAAGATTTCAATCTGCACATAGATTGAGAAATAAAATTGAATGCATATGAAATCTTCCTCAACACTATGGCAGCTATGGACTGGACCCAAATCATTACAGGACCAACACACAAAGGTGGGCATACCCTCGATCTGCTATTCATAAATACTGATAAAATTACACCTATATCCACCTCAATCACCCCAATCCACTAGTCAGACCATAGTCTGATACATACAACTATTAACATCACTGATGCACCAGCAGAATCAAAAGAGCTCACCAAACAAATTAAATTCCGGAAAAAATTCTCAAAAGATGAATTATTAGACAAATTTAATAATGTCATTCACAAATTAAATTGGACAACATGGATAATGCCACACACTCATAGAATAAAATAAGTCAAGAAATTATGGACGAGATAAGCCTGATGATCGAGAAAAAAATCACCAACAATAAAAACAACAAACCTTGGTATAACAATAAAGTCAGAGAATTCAAAAGAGAACAAAGAACCAAAGAGAGAATATGGCAGAAAAAATATCAACTGACACATTAACAGTATATAGAATACTAGCATCAAAATATCGTTCTCTCATAAATAAAACCAAAGACTATTATGCTGCTAAGATTCATGATATCAAATACAATTCCAAAGTTTTATTCTCATTAATACAAACATTAATTTTGAATACAAATTCTAATTCTGACATAACATCATTGCCCTCTACTGAACTCTGTAATGATTTGCCAAATTTTTCAAATCAAAAATTTTGAAACTGACTGAAAACTTTTCTGATTCCTCAATAAATAATGTATCTCTACAAAGAACAATGACAAATACTTGGTTAGAATTTAATTATACAACTTCTTTAGAAATAAACTCAATATTAAAGAAACAGAATCCAGCTACACATCTGATAGATTTGATTTCCATCAACAGTTTGAAATTAATAAAGGACACTATAGGACCTATAATAGCTACAAGCACCAATTTATCGCTCAAGGAAGGCTATATACTTTAAAATGTGCAGCTGTTAGACCAGTTTTAAAACCCAACAAGAAAGAGATAAATGATTTAAATAACTACAGACCGATCTCAAATCTGCCAGCTCTAGTCAAAATAATACAAAAAACAGTATTAGTACAACTTTCTGAGTACTGAGACATTAACAACTTATATCCTGCACAACATGGTTTTAGAAAAAAACTAAAGTACAGAACCACTTTTATTAGCGATGCTTGATACGATCCTATGTAGATTCAATTCAGGCTGTGCATATCTCCTGATTACCCATAGGCTAATAGAAATAGGAATAAGTGCCAATGTCCTAAAATGGTTTTCATTTCTAAATGACCACTCGTATAAAGTAAGAATTGATGGCTACACATCTGACTCATTCAAACTAGAAACTGGATTACCACAAAGGTCATCCTTATCAGCAATGTTGTTCAATATATACAAACGTCCATTATGTCATCTGTTATCAAGTATGAGTATCAAATATTTTGTTTACGCTGACGACATCCAGTTCCTAATTCCAATTACCATATCCATAGAACACTCTTTAAAACTGTTAGAAATCTACTTTTCCACTATACACAACTGCTATGACAAATGAAATTAGTATTAAATCTTGACAAAACAGAAATCATTCTTTTGAATAGGAAAATATCAGATATCTCTCCCACTCCCATCACCTACTTGAATGACCAGACAAAAACAGAACTCACCGATCATGGCCGTGACCTCGGCATTATTATAGACAGTACACTCTCAATGAAAAAACACATAAGCTTGAAACTGAACAACGGATATTTCAAATTAAACACGTTAAAAAAACTAAAACAGTTACTACATCATGACGACTACAGAACCGTATTACAGACAATCTTCAGTGAATTTGACTACTATAATTCCTTGTTGATTGGTTAACCTCAAGCTACTATCCGATCACTGCAGATTTTACAAAATGCCACTGCACGAATTCTTACAGGTTCTAATAAATTTGATCATATCACTTCAACCCTACAATCATTGCATTGGCTCCCCAAATACAGAGCCCAATATAAAGTTTTAACAGTTATCCACAATTCTCTATACAATAAAAATATTACTTGGCTAAATGCCTCATTACATCTTTACACACCCAATAGAATATTAAGATCGGCAAATAAAGGTCTCCTATAAATACCAACAATTAAGGGTGCTCACCTGAGTGAACTCAGTGAAGTCAGGGGACAGCAATGTCCATAGCCAGTCCTAAATTATGGAACACCTTGGCAGTTGAGCTTAGACTTGAATCAAACACCAAGATTTTCAAAAAAGGATTAAAAACATGGCTGTTCGGCGTTGCATTCCCATTGTCAGAAAAAGGGAAGCAGGGAAATTATTGCAGTCGAGCTTGATTTAATTATTGTAATTGGTAAAAGAGTTCCAGAAAAACTATAATACTTAAACTTAATTAATTTAGTATTTTAGTACCAAGTTTATTGTGATTTTATTGGATTTTTCTTTTTGTGGTTTGTATACGATTTTAATTTCTGTAAATCGCCAAGATTGTTCACCAGATTGACGATATACATAAATAATAAATAATAATAATAATAATATATCCACTGCTATTCTCTGAAATGGTTCACTGATAAGTGGTAGGGGTTTCAGGGATGATCTTGTGGCTTACCCATTCTCTGGCATGCATCACATGTTTGATAGTAGACTGCTGTCGCTCAAAATACGCCCGACCAGTAAATGTTCTTTGTCAGTCGAGTACATATACGTGTCACTCCCTGGTGTCCTGCTAATGGAATGCCACATGTAATCTGCAGGAGTTGTTCCCTGTATGCTTTGGGCACTATAAGCTGTCTGCCTGCTATTCAGGGCCTGCTAGCATCAACATGATTAGTCTCCCTGTACAAGCAGCCCCCTTTTCCATGGGATACAGTCTTTCCAGTTTTCATTAGAGATGTGAATCAGAACTGAAATCCGAACCGATTCTGGTTCCGATTCACATCTATAGAGATGTGAATCGGAACTGAAATCCGAACCGATTCTGGTTCCGATTCACATCTCTAGTTTTCATCTGCTGGTTGATCAGCCCGCTGCTGCATGACTTTCAGGTCAGAGTCACAATGCTTCCTGGAAAGCAGTTCTCTGTCCTATGTCAGTATCCAAAGCAGGAAGGGTCTCTTGCTGGTGACCCTATCAGATCAGTGTCAACAGTCTGGTCAGTATGTGCATTAGATGAGTCAGGCTCTCTCATACTCATGGCCCTGGTCACTACAGGAACTGGTTCTATTGGAATCACTGGAGAACTCTCCTCTGTTGCACGATCAGCTGGTTCCACCTGGATTGGCTCAGGGTATGGAACTGGAGGGGTGATCTCCCCTGATTCCACTTGTTGGACTGACCAAATCTGACTTTAAGTTACCATAGCAGAAACTCGTGCTAAACTTTCAAAAGGGAAACTTTGATAAAATGAGAAAAATTGTTAGAAAAAAACTGAAAGGAGCAGCTTCAAAAGTAAAAAATGTCCAAGAGGCATGGTCATTGTTAAAAAATACCATTCTAGAAGCACAGTCCAGATGTATTCCACACATTAAGAAAGGTGGAAAGAAGGCAAAACGATTACCGGCATGGTTAAAAGGGGAGGTGAAAGAAGCTATTTTAGCCAAAAGATCTTCATTCAAAAATTGGAAGAAGGATCCAACAGAAGAAAATAGGATAAAGCATAAACATTGGCAAGTTAAATGTAAAACATTGATAAGACAGGCTAAGAGAGAATTTGAAAAGAAGTTGGCTGTAGAGGCAAAAACTTTTTAAAATATATCCGAAGCAGAAAGCCTGTGAGGGAGTCAGTTGGACCATTAGATGATCGAGGGGTTAAAGGGGCACTTAGAGAAGGATAAGGCCATCGCGGAAAGATTAAATGATTTCTTTGCTTCGGTGTTTACTGAAGAGGATGTTGGGGAGGTACCCGTAATGGAGAAGGTTTTCATGGGTAATGATTCAGATGGACTGAATCAAATCACGGTGAACCTAGAAGATGTGGTAGGCCTGATTGACAAACTGAAGAGTAGTAAATCACCCGGACCAGATGGTATACACCCCAGAGTTCTGAAGGAACTAAAAAATGAAATTTCAGACCTATTAGTAAAAATTTGTAACTTATCATTAAAATCATCCATTGTACCTGAAGACTGGAGGATAGCAAATGTAACCCCAATATTTAAAAAGGGCTCCAGGGGCGATCTGGGAAACTACAGACCGGTTAGCCTGACTTCAGTGCCAGGAAAAATAGTGGAAAGTGTTCTAAACATCAAAATCACAGAACATATAGAAAGACATGGTTTAATGGAACAAAGTCAGCATGGCTTTACCCAGGGCAAGTCTTGCCTCACAAATCTGCTTCACTTTTTTGAAGGAGTTAATAAACATGTGGATAAAGGTGAACCGGTAGATATAGTATACTTGGATTTTCAGAAGGCGTTTGACAAAGTTCCTCATGAGAGGCTTCTAGGAAAAGTAAAAAGTCATGGGATAGGTGGCGATGTCCTTTCGTGGATTGCAAACTGGCTAAAAGACAGGAAACAGAGAGTAGGATTAAATGGACAATTTTCTCAGTGGAAGGGAGTGAACAGTGGAGTGCCTCAGGGATCTGTATTGGGACCCTTACTTTTCAATATATTTATAAATGATCTGGAAAGAAATACGACGAGTGAGATAATCAAATTTGCAGATGACACAAAATTGTTCAGAGTAGTTAAATCACAAGCAGATTGTGATAAATTGCAGGAAGACCTTGTGAGACTGGAAAATTGGGCATCCAAATGGCAGATGAAATTTAATGTGGATAAGTGCAAGGTGATGCATATAGGGAAAAATAACCCATGCTATAATTACACAATGTTGGGTTCCATATTAGGTGCTACAACCCAAGAAAGAGATCTAGGTGTCATAGTGGATAACACATTGAAATTGTCGGTTCAGTGTGCTGCGGCAGACTAAAAAGCAAACAGAATGTTGGGAATTATTAGAAAGGGAATGGTGAATAAAACGGAAAATGTCATAATGCCTCTGTATCGCTCCATGGTGAGACAGCACCTTGAATACTGTGTACAATTCTGGTCGCCGCATCTCAAAAAAGATATAATTGTGATGGAGAAGGTACAGAGAAGGGCTACCAAAATGATAAGGGGAATGGAACAACTCCCCTATGAGGAAAGACTAAAGAGGTTAGGACTTTTCAGCTTGGAGAAGAGACGACTGAGGGGGGATATGATAGAGGTGTTTAAAATCATGAAAGGTCTAGAACGGGTAGATGTGAATCGGTTATTACTCTTTCGGATAGTAGAAAGACTAGGGGGCATTCCATGAAGTTAGCATGGGGCATATTTAAAACTAATCGGAGAAAGTTCTTTTTCACTCAACGAACAATTAAACTCTGGAATTTGTTGCCAGAGGATGTGGTTAGTGCAGTTAGTATAGCTGTGTTTAAAAAAGGATTGGATAAGTTATTGGAGAAGTCCATTATCTGCTATTAAGTTCACCTAGAGCAGTGGTTCTCAACCTTTCTAATGCCGTGACCCCGCAATACAGTTCCTCATGTTGCGGTGACCCCTCGCCCCGCGAGGGTGGGGTGAGGGCGGGGCTTTGGTCATATGGGGGCGGGGTTATGGATGGGGTTGGATTTTAGTGCACACTTATCATTTAATTATGACATTTATAATGTGAATGTAACTCAACTCACCATAGGTTCTCACATGCATGGCACACTGACCCATGATCGTCACGGGGCTAGATGTAAAAGTACAGTTTGTATCCACAGGAACCCCCCTGACCCACAATAATGGATGTAAAGCAGAATTATGACATTCCCCATACAACTCACCCTACAAAAAAGATATTCTGGTTCTAGTGACATCTCAGTAACAGCAACTCAAACTCCTTCTATTTCCAGGCTCAATAGCCCTACTTATGAAAAGACAGCAGTTTACCACCAATGCATGTCCTCTGAGAAAACACAACAAATAAGACCGATACAAACGCTTACATGCTAGCAAAATATCTCATCTCGGTAACAGACACAGAACAGACCTAACATACTCCCAGGATCTGTAGTAATGCACATAAACTAATCCGCACACAGTTACACCTGTATTATGGAATACACTCAAACAGGAGCAACCCTATCTATGAAAAGGCAACACTACAAATATTAAATCAGGTCCTAAAAACCAATACACCTCTTATTAGGAAAACAGAACTAGCAAGCAGCTATAGATCCCCACACAGAAATAATTGTAAAACTATACTAATAAGCAGAATAAATGTTTCAAAACAGCTATGAACATCCAACAATTAAAAACTCATAAAAACTATTAAACATTCTCCAAACACCAATAAAATATTTCAAAAAAGCAGACATCACACAATTAAAATGGCAGTCAAGAAAAATAAACTTAAAAAGCCACCTTTACTTACCCCCTCCAGCAGCTCTCCTACTCCCCTTCCCTGCAGGCCGTGGCACTCACCAGAAGCAGCAGTAGAAGCTAAGCTCTATACTTATGGTCCTCTTCCTTAGTGCCCATGTCTCTCACACACACACACCATACCAGTCATGCCCCCATGACCAGTTTCTGTCTCTCACACACCAATCATCTCCCAAACAGTCTTTGGCACACACACACCAGTCACCTTCCTGAACAGTTTCTCTCATGCCATACACACACACACACACACAGGCTTCCCACTCCCGTGTTCTACTTACATATACGGGCTTCTCACTCTCATAATCACTTTCTCACACACACACACACACACACCAGTCACCTTCCTGAACAGTTTCTCTCATGCCATACACACACACAGGCTTCCCACTCCCGTGTTCTACTTACATATATGGGCTTCTCACTCTCATAATCACTTTCTCTGTCTCTCTCTCTCTCACACACACACACACACTCACTCACTCACCAGTCTCTCACTCCCATGCTTGTTCTCGCTACGTGCACAGGCTTCTCATTCCCTGAATCACATTCTCTCATATTCACACACACACACCAGTCTTTTTCTCTCACAGGCACCATCACCTTACCAAGCAGTCTCTCTCTCTCATGCATGCACACTCACCCAGGTTTCTCACTCCCATGCTTTCTTTCACCCCCACAACACCAGGCTTCCTACGCCCATGCTTTCTCACATACCCAGACTTCTCACTTCCATGCTTTTTCTCTCTCTCACACACACACATCAGTCACCTCCCTGACTAATGTCTCACACTCTCACATACACATCAGTCATCTCCCTGAGCAATCACTTTCATTGTCTCTCACATACACACACACATCAGCTCTCTGACCAGTCAGTCACACAGGCTGGCTGGCTGCTTCTATCTCTTTCTCTCACTCACTTCCTTCCCCCCCCCCCCCCCCCCGAGCACAAATGGGAGCTGCAGCAGCCTCCGCTGGCCAAGAAAGAAGAATCCCATCGGCCGCGGGAGGCTCATGCTGCTGTCTCCTTTCTCCATTACCGGTTGCTTCTATTGCTCGAGGACCGATGCTGCAGCCGCTGCTGCTACTTTTTCGCGCGGCTCTCTCTCCTTCCCGCGCACCGCGATTCACTTCCTGTTCCGGGTCACGGGAGGGGGGGGGCAGGCGCAGGAAGAAGAAAAGGCCCAGCCACGGGTGCACAGCTTCTTCTAGCGCCGCTGCCGTTCCCGCTGGGCTTGAACGTGCTGACAGCCCGGCGGCAACGGCAGCGGGAGAGACCGGGAGCGCGCAACACAAGGCGACCCCTGTGTTTTGGGCGTTCGACCCCCGCCGGGGTCGCGACCCATAGGTTGAGAACCGCTGACCTAGAGAATAGCCACTGCCATTAGCAATGGTAACATGGAATAGACTTAGTTTTTGGGTACTTGCCAGGTTCTTATGGCCTGGATTGGCCACTGTTGGAAACAGGATGCTGGGCTTGATGGACCCTTGGTCTGACCCAGTATGGCATTTTCTTATGTTCTTAACATTGATTCCACTGTCAAGGCCAGTACATAGGAAAAGTGTCATAAGGCAGAATAAACTACAAAGCATGCAAAACCCCTGTTTTGCCACAACAGAGTTTCATGAAATACACCTGGGACCAAGGAGACCACTTCAAGAGCAAGTCCCTCTGCAAGGGTTTCATGTGCGCCCTTGCCCCAGGCACTAAATCCAAGGCAGCCACCATGGAATCCAGTACCTGAAGAAAAGGCACATTGTGGATTTCTGAATCACTTGGTTCTGCAACTTCTGGATCTTTTTGCCTGTCAACTTGACCTGGCCTTCCATAGTGGGATTTTATGTTTGAGACATTACAGATTTTTGGAATTGAAGGCTTTTTCCTTGTATAAAGATCTAAAGGCGTTTTTCTTGGCTAACAGATTTTACTCAGAGGATATTGACCTTTGTCGAGGCACAAGGCAAGGATGTTCTTTATCATCACTTGGGTTCATTATGTCTTTAGAGCCTCTTTTGCAAAAGTTCTGTGACAATAGGGACATTGTGGGAGTACCAGTGGGTGCTTTCGTTTTAAGTTTCTTTAAGTTGGCAGTATTCGCTGACATACTCTTACTTGTAGTGAAGCCGTTATCTTCTGTTTGGGCCCTTCTAAGAGAATTTTCTACCTACGACAGCTGGCAGGTTTAAAGGTAAGCTTAGATAAGTCTGAAGCCCAGCTCATACAGAATCAAGTATGGCAATTATGGAGTGAATATTTTCCAATGAGCTGGGCTAAGGATTCTATTATTTATTTTAGTACTGTGCTGCATAAAACCCCTATGCAACTTTATAGTGCTAATTTTCACAAATTGTTTACAACCAATAAATCTTTATTACTGGCTTGGGTGGACTTTACATTATCTTTGGCATAAAAAGTGGCTTTATTTCAAATGGTGGTTCATCTAAAATGATTATATACTGTATGTTTCAAACTCTTCCATGTTACCTGCTGAAAAAATGATGTGGATAAATTGGAAAGTTTAATTAGATGACACTTACGGAGGGGTGTAAAAGCAAGAATTGTCTTGACAAAACTGTTAGGCAAATGAGAGAATAGAGTTCTAGGGTTAAGCAAATCTGAAGCTATATAATCTAGTTTGTATCTTCGTCTATATAGGGGATTTGCTTTTGGACACTTCATACTATTCTCCCACTGCTTTGGAATGAGCTTGTTTACTCTGTTTAATCCTAGATATATTTTTCAAGCAGCATCTATCATGTTACCTTCCAACCCCCTATGGTTCCCACTAGTGAAAACATGGAAAAGATTTTGCAGGGTTTTTTTGTTTTTGTTTTTTTTTTTTTTTACTACTAAAGAGTTCGGTTTCTCATTTTTTGTCCCTTAAAGGTAAAGCAAAATTGCTTACCTTGTAATAGGTATTATCCCAGGAGAGCAGGCTGTAGTCCTCACATATGGGTGACGTCACCGACGGAGCCCGAACGCGGGAAAACTTCTGTCAAAGTTTCTATAAACTTTTGACTGGCAGCCTGAGGCTACTGAGCATGCCCAGCATGCCATGATATTCTCTGCCACAGGGGTCTCACTCCAATCTCGTATGTAGCAATAAGCTTTAGCAAAAAATAAAATAAAAACCTGAGACCCAACTCCGCGGGGTGGCGGGTGGGTTTCGTGAGGACTACATCCTGCTGTCCTGGGATAACACCTATTACAAGGTAAGCAATTTTGCTTTATCCCAGGACAAGCAGGATGCTAGTCCTCACATATGGGTGATTAGCAAGCTAGAGGCTGAGTCATTTTATATGAAGGCAACAGTGATGTGTTGTTGTGAAAATGAGTCAGCCGAAGATCACTGCAGATTGGTTGTAGAAGGAGTTTGGATTATACTGGAAACAAGTTCTTTAAGACTGACTGTCTGTAAGCAGAATCTTGTCTTCCTTCTTTATCTAGGCAGTAGTGAGCTGCAAAGGTGTAAAGAGAACTCCATGTTGCTGCTTTGCATATGTCAAGGATTGGTACTGAACGATAGTGTGCTACTGAGGTTGACATTGCCTTTACTGAATGTGCCTTTACTCGCCCTTGGAGAGGAAGGCCTGCTTTTTCGTAGCAAAACTGTATGCAATCTGCTAGCCAATTGGATAGAGTATGTTTACCCACTGCTTTACCCGGTTTGTTTGGGTCATATGAGACAAAAAGTTGTTTAGATTTCCTGTGGACTGCTGTGCGATTTATGTAGAAAGACCGCACGTTTACAGTCCAAGGTGTGTAAGGCTCGTTCACCTTGGTGAGAATGAGGCTTTGGAAAGAATGTGGGTAAAACTTTATTTATTGCTTCAGTTATACCCTTGTTCTATGTAAACCGATCCGATATGGTTATTACTATGAAGGTCGGTATAAAAAAGTGTTAAATAAATAAATAAATAAAACTATGGTTTGGTTCAAATGGAATTCCGTAACTATCTTGGGTAGGAATTTTGGATGAGTACGGAGAACCACTCTGTCATGTAAGAACTTCGTGTAAGGTTCGTATGTGACAAGTGCTTGTAACTCACTAACCCTTCTAGCTGATGTAATGGCTACGAGGAAGATAGTTTTCCATGTGAGAAATTTAAGGTCACAGGAATCTATTGGTTCAAAAGGGGAACGCATTAATTTAGTTAAGACCAGATTCAGGTCCCATGCCGTGACAGGGGGCCAAATTGGTGGTTTAAGTTGAGTTAAACCTCTCATGAACCTGGTGACAAGAGGTTGTGTGGATATTGGTGCATTTTGTTATGGTAAGCAGAGATTGCACTTAAGCGTACTCTTACAGATGAAGTCTGGAGACCAGATTCTGAAAGATAGTATAAATAGTCTAGAAGAGAAGTAGTGGGGCAGGTGAAAGGATCAATACTCTGTTGCCTGCACCACAGATTGAATCTCTTCCATTTGGAAGAGTAATTCTTCCGTGTGGAAGGTTTTCGTGAAGCTATAAGCACTTGGGATACCTTGGTTGAAAGATTGAATGGTTGTAATATCATGCTTTCAACATCCATGCAGTTAGAGATAGGGATTGAAGATTGGGATGGCGCAATCGACCTTGGTTTTGAGTGATAAGAGTGGGAGCTACTCCCAGGCGAATGGGATCCATGACTGAGAGGTCCAGAAGTGTGGGAAACCATACTTGTCGAGGCCAATACGGGGCTATGAGTATCATGGACCCCTTGTCTTGTTGTAGTTTCACTAGGGTTTTTGTTTTAAGCGGTATCGGAGGATACGCGTATAGTAGGCCTGAATTCCAAGGGCGAGCAAAAGCGTCCTTGGTTGGTTGCTGTTTCTGCTGGTGTAGAGAACAGAAATTGTCCACTTTGTAATTCAGATGTGACGCAAAAAGGTCTATCGTTGGTTGACCCCAACGCTGAAAAATCCTGGTTGCTACTGAGGGATCCAAGGACCATTCGTGAGGTTGGAACTGACGACTGAGTCGATCTGCCACTACATTGTCAATGCCCGCCAGATAAGTGGCCAGGAGGAACATTGAGTGGTTCAGGGCCCATCCCCAAATCTGTGCAGCCTCTTGACAAAGGAGATACGATCCCGTACCTCCTTGTTTGTTGATGTACCACATGGCATCTGTGTTGTCCGTTTGGATTAGAATAGTTTTGTGTGAAAGGTAGTCCTTGAAAGCATTCAGGGCATAACGTATAGCTCGAAGTTCTAGGAAATTGATTTGAAATGTTGCTTCGAGTTTCGTCCATGTCCCTTGGAGTTTGGAGATTGTCCATGTGAGCTCCCCAACCCAAGGTGGATGCATCTATAGTTAACGTTATCTGTGGGACTGGCTGCTGGAAGGCTTGTCCCTTGCGCAAATTGCCCTTGTTCATCCACCAAAGGAGAGATGAACGAAGTTGTTGTATAATTTGAATTGGAGAGTGCAAAGGTTGAATGGCTTGGATCCATTGTGATTTTAAAGTCCATTGGGTTATTCTCATGGCAAGTCTTGCCATAGGAGTGACATGAACTGTGGAAGCCATGTGGCCTAATAACGTTAGAAAGTGGTGAGCCGTTACTTGTTTCCTTGAGTGTAACGATTTCGCCAAGAGGGACAGCATTTCTGCTCGATCGCCCGGTAGAAAGGCTTTTGCAAGGATAGTGTTTAACTCTGCTCCTATGAACTGGAGAAGATGAGAAGGAGTCAGATGGGACTTTGGATAATTGACTAGAAATCCCATGCTGTGAAGCACAGCAATTGTGTGATTTAGAGAAGTTAGAGCTCCTTCTTGAGATTGACTTCTTATGAACCAATCGTCTAGATATGGGAAAACATGAACACCTTGTTTGTGCAAATGTGCCAGACATTTGGTGAATACTCTGGGAGCAGAGGCAAGGCCGAATGGAAGAACTCTGTATTGGAAATGTTGACTGCCTACCATGAAGCGCATATACTTGCGATGAGGGGGAAATATTGGAATATGAGCATAAGCATCTTGAAGGTCCAGAGAACAAAGCCAATCTCCTTTTTGAAGGAGTGGGAGCATTATGCCTAAGGATACCATCCTGAACTTTTCATTTTTTAGAAATTTGTTGAGATTTCTGAGGTCCAGTATGGGACGAAGGCCTCCGGTTTTCTTTGGAATGAGGAAATAACGGGAGTAGAATCCTCTGCCCTGCTGGGCCCGGGGTACTCTCTCGACGGCCCTGGCGCTCAGAAGGGTGGATAATTCTATTTGAAGTTGAAGAATGTGATCTTCGCTGATATGAGAAGGTTTTGGTGTAAAATCTGGAGGAGTGGAAATGAAATTGAGGTGGTATCCTCTGTGAATGATGGATAGGACCCATTGGTCCGATGTTATTGACGTCCAATTGATGTAAAATTTGGACAGTCTGCCCCCTACTGGTAGTGTTGGGTAAGGGTTGGCATATGGGCCTTGTTCTTCAGGTGTAATCTCAAAAACCAGTAGCAGGTCTAGTTTGAGGGGCTGATGCTGGTCTTGCTGCTCTCTGTTGTCGTTGCTGAGGCCTTTGCTGAGATCTAGGTGGTCTCGGCCTAGATGCGGGGGGGGGGGGGGTAGTATTTACGCTGCCTGTAAAAAGGCCTTCTGGTATCCCTGTGTTATGGTTGTCTGGCAGAATGTGTAGAAGGGTCATGTGGTAGTGAAGATAACTGCCGCAGTGTTTCAGTATGTTCCCTTAATTGGGAAACAGCATCCTGTACTTTAGAACCGAACAGATTATCGCCCAGGCAGGCAAGATCAACCAGCTTGTCCTGTACTTCTGGTCTTAAATCGGATGCTTTAAGCCAGGCCCAGCGTCTTGCAGCGATGCCCGATGCAGCCACTCATGAGGCTGTGTCGTAGCTGTCATAGGCGGCTCGTACTTCATGTTTCCCCGCATTAAAGCCCTTATTTATAACAGCTTCTGCAGCTTCTTGGTACTGTGAAGGCAAAGATGGCACAAACTCTTCCATTTGCTTCCACAAGTTTCTGTGGTATTGTGTCATATATAAATGGTATGCTGATATTTTTGAATTCAGCATTGCTCCTTGGTACACTTTTCGGCCCAATTGATCAAAGAACCTATTATCTTTCCCTGGAGGGATTGAGGAATGGGCCCTTGTCCTTCTTGATTTCTTTTGAGCAGATTCCACTACCACAGAGTGGTGAGGAAGCTGTGTTTTTTGGTATGCAGAGGAAGGTTGTACTAAATAAGTTGACTCTATGCGTTTGTTTACTGCAGGGACTGAGCAGGGGTGCTCCCAAAGGCGTTGCTGCAGTTGTAAGAGAATGTCGTGAACAGGTATGGCGAGAGTGTGCTTAGGGGGATCAACAAATTGAAGCACTTCTAGAGTTTGTTGTCTGCTATCTTGTTCAGTGTGTAACTGAAAAGGAATGGAATCTGCCATTTCATGAACAAATGATTGGAATGTAAAATCTTCTGGAGGTGACTGCTTTGTAGCAGGGGGCGGAGATGGATCTGACATAAAATCCTCTGATGAGGGTTCAGAATCCGTGTCAGACCAGGAATCATATTGAGTTGGTTGATGAGGTGGTGTTGCTTGTTGAGCAGGATGCACTCCAGAAGGTCCTGGTAAAGGTTCATCTGATGAGATATGTTCAGCTTGCACCTCTTCTGGACAAGTTGGTAAGGCAGATAGCAAGTCAGTATATCTTTTGGTGACAATGTCATGCAAAGATCTCTCGTCAGAAATTGATCTTTTTGGCATCAATGATTTCTTCTTTGTGGATGACTTAGGGTGAATTACCTTCTTAGCAAGGTATGGTATGGTAGGAGCTGTAGTGTAGAGAGGTAGCGATTGTGACATCAATGAAATCGATGGTGTTGAGGAAAGAAGAAATGAAAATTCTGAAATTGGTATTCCAGAAGGGCCTGGCATCAATACATTATCTATTATCGAGGTACGCCTTGAAAATATCGATGTAGGCATCGAAGAAGTGTTAGGCATTGATGTTGGTTGTATCATCGGTGTTATCGATGATATAATATCAAGAGATCGCATCGGCGGCACCGCCAGCATTGACGATGACGTCGGCATCAGCGGTCCCGCCGGCATCGGTGTGTCCACCGGCATCGGCGATGGAAGTTGTTTTTGTAATGCCTCTAGTACTAGTTTTTGGATGAGGGTTTTCAAATCCGGCGTAGTTGTCATCGGCGACGGTGTCGATGCTGAAGTCGAGGGTAATGAAGATACTGAGGTATGGGGTATTTCAATGACTTTAGGCCGCTTTGCTACCGGTTTTGTCGATGGCGGAATTGATTGGGAGTCTCACGATCGGCGGTGCCTATGCTTATGTTTTTGCTTCGATTCTGACACTGACCTGATTGATGCCGAAGAAGGTGCCGGTGAAGCCACGTCCCCAGAACCCTCGATATGTTTCTTCTTGAGCAGGAGTTTTTAGTTACCCCTGCAGGTGAAGACTTAGTTGAAGTCGATGGCGATGGTAACGGTTGAAGTTTGAAAATCTGAGCCATTTTGTCCTGCCTGAGTTTTCGACCCTTTGGGGTCATTTCTTGGCATTGAGAGCATGAAGATATTTCATGCTTCTCTCCTAGGCAGATCACACATTGGGAATGTGGATCTGTGACGGACATGGTCCGGTTACAAGAACATTTCTTGAAACCTGAGGCCATGTTGGAATAGACAGCCGTCGATGAGAAGTCTGAGAAAAAATTATCCAAATTTAGTGAGAATTCTAATAATTTGTCACCGTCCGGTGTCAAATGAGAAATGAAACCCAATGTGGGAAAAAATTTTGATTTTTAAATGACTTTTTTAGTCAAAGTTGTGAGAAGACTCACAGGGCTCAGACGACCGCGGTGCTAATGGCAGCGCGGAAAAACGAAGACTAGAGTGAGACCCCTGTGGCAAAGAATATCATGGCATGCTGGGCATGCTCAGTAGCCTCAGGCTGCCAGTCAAAAGTTTATAGAAACTTTGACAGAAGTTTTCCCGCGTTCGGGCTCCGTCGGTGACGTCACCCATATGTGAGGACTAGCATCCTGCTTGTCCTGGGATAACAGAAATTTCTTACCTGGAGCTCAATCAGGAATTTTTTTCTTGTGGGACTCTAAGGGACTAAATAATATTTCATAGTTTTTTGATGAAGAAGGACAAGTACGATCTTTCCAAGATTTGTTGACTGAATATGATCTGAACCATAAGCATTTTTATTCCTATTTGCAGACTAGACATTATATTCAGTCACTTGAGACATGTTTGATTTATCTGACCCATATACCACACTTTTTCTTTCCTATACTGCTCCTTGAAGGGGAAAATGACAACCCCTAACTATATAACAAGCTCTAGTCTCTATGGGAACAGAAACTGGGTGTAGTTTTTGCTTCATCTCAACATGAATACATTCTATTACATGTAATATTACCTTGCGTGAAGTTCAGTATACATTTTTATGTGATATTGTGTCTCACAACAAATGGCGTTTGTTATGAAAATCTCGACTAGCGACAAATGGATTAAATGTAAATCCGTGTTAGAGATTCTAGGGTATCAGTTTTGGGTCTATCTAGGTATAAGCACATTTTGGAGGATAATAGTGGGTTACATACATACCATAACTGGGGTAATGTTACCTTTCAACTCTAAGATGATTCTTTTTTTATAGTTTTTGGGAATAAATAAATTATGCGTGTGGAAATCCCTTCTGTTGGCAAAGTAGCCTATTTTACAATGCTGGCTAATGGAAGACCCCCCTCAACATTAAACACAGTAGAGAAATCAACTTAATCAGATATGTGTTTTTTAAAAATACGTGGAAAGAACAGACTTTTTTTTTAGTATGTTTATTGGCATATACAAGATAAAATACAACAAACCACAATGAAATTCTTTCCTTAACATTTCCACTAAAACCCCACCTGCATCCCTCCCCATTACACGTCCCACCCCCAACAGACCATACTCAAACACATACAAAAGTACAAAAGGTATACAACATCTCACACAGCATGAGTCAGAGAGAAAGAAAGAAAAATTATAAAAGATGCGAGAGGACACCTCCATCCCCTACTTACAGTAAGGATTGCTGCATCTCGCAGGGAGAACTTTAAAGAACGGCTGCCAAATTTAATGAAAACCCTTTTCAATTTTAGGTACTAAGGGGTCAATAGATTTATGCTCTAATAGTAACAGTTCTACCATATTTGCTTTCCACATGCTAACAGAGGGGCTGACAATAGCCAGCCATTTTGCCAGTATATACTTTTTTGCAATTAGGCAAGATTTAATTAAGAGAGACTTTTGAGCCTTAGTTACCCAAGTGTTATCATCCTTCACACACAGCATGCAGAAAGCCACAGACCATGAAAAGGCACTCCAACAAGAGCCCACAGAGTTCAGAATAGCCTGCCAAAATTCCTGGACATATGTACATGACCACAAACAGTGAAGCAGAGTTGCTCCCTAAAGGAGCATGTTAAACATTTGTTATTTGGGACGATATGGGCTCTATATGCCTTCAGAAGCGAAAAAAAAAACTTATGGACTATTTTAAATAGCATTTCCCTCAGAGACATACTTCTCTGTGGCCTTATTAGTCATAGTCAGTCCCACCATATCATCATCATCTAGGATGATGTCAGATATATCCTTCGCCCATATATCCACTAAGGACTGTAGCAATCTATAAGTAGCAATCGAATGGACATATTTATATGCCTTAGACATCAAAACTTTTCCCGCATTCATTAAATGCATGAGCTGTTGGAAGGCACCTGAAGAACACTTAGTCTAGTCTTTTCCAAAAGTGCCCACAAAATAGCTCTGTAATTGTAAGTACACCAGATAGTCCTTTTTACTCATACTTAAATATTCAATGCAATAGGCTAAGGCAGAGCTTCCCAAACTGTGGGTTGGGACCCCAAATGGGGTCACAAATGCCTCAAAGGGCAGTCCTCTCCAGACATCACCAGCAGCAGAAGTGGAAATCAGCATGGGATCTTTGAGCTAGCATGCACTCAGGTCCTGCAATGGTCCCGCCCTCGCTTGAGTTTCCACATTAACAGGAAGCCATTTGTGAGGAGGGACTGGGGCCACTGCAGGGCCTGTGAGCTTTTACTGGCTCACAGATCCTGTGCTGACTTTCATTACTAATGCTGCTGCCAGTTGCAGATCAACATCAGGCACTGGACCAGTCATTGGGGAAGAGTGGGCCGAGTGTGCACAGGTCTGTGCAGGTTGTCACTTCTCTATCCTCTCCCATCACTGAACATACCTAAGAGAAAAATGTTGCCCCTGTCATCAGCCTGCCCTCTCTTCCCACTAGTTGTCATCTACTTATCGCCTGAGGCCCAAAGGAAAATGTTGCTGCTGATCCTAGTCAAGGGGATGTTTGGATGGGAGCTGTTTGAAGGGAGGGATCAGATACAGGAAGGGTTTGAGGGTTGGATCAGTGGGAGAGGGATTGGCTGTGGAAGGTGAGGGGGGGTGCGAGAGAGGAACTAGGGTAAGAGTATCAACGGGGGGGGGGGGAATGTGAGAAAAGAGAGAGGAAGGGGATGACAGATGATCAATTGGGATTATAAAAATGGCTTGGAAGTGAGAGAGGTTCAGTGGGGGAGGATGTAAAAAGCTGGAGTGGGTGAGCGAGAGGCTAGGCTGGGAAGGGGAGAGGAACTGAGGATGTAAGAGGGATCAGCTGGAGGGGCAGAGGTTGAGAGGCCCTCTGGAGGGGGATGGAGGTTGAGAGAGGGGATCAGTTGTAGTGCAGGAATGGTGAGTGGAGTATTGTTGGAGGAAAACTACACACCCGCTAATTAGGTTTGGTTGTCCTCTGAGGTCATGTGAATTTTCAAGTGCTAAAATGGGGTCATATTGGCTAAAAGTTTGGGAAGCCCTCGTCTAAGGAGTAGAAGTTTCCAGTATTGAAATCCAGGAAATGCTGTATCAAATCCACCCCTTTATCCTCCAAGCGCTTAAATACAGTTTATGAATCTCCTGGACAAAACTGTGGACTGCCAGTCAAGGGTAAACATGGAGAAATCATTCTAGGAGGAGTGCAATAAATTCCTAATAAATTGCCAAACCTTTCTAGCAGTTTGAAACAATAATGATTGTGAAATCAAGGGAGGAAGCTTATCCCTGGGAGTGGCAAAATATATTTTAATTTAAGAGGGGAGGCAAAATGTCTCTCCAGCTCTATAGTGCTGCCATTTCCCCATCTACCTAGCCAAGGAGAGATTATGTTCAAATTACACACCATATTGTAATATTGTATATGGGGAAAACCCTACTCCCTCCTCCATTTTAGGATAACTTAACTTGGACACCAGAAGTCTCGCTTTCTTGGATTTCCAAATAAATCTAGAACAAGGAGTATTTATATATTTGATATCTTTCCTTCAGAAGTAGAATAGGGATATTTGCAAAAGATATAGTAACTTTGGGATTAAAATCATCTTCAATAAAGCTACTCGTCCCAAAACTGATACCAGATATTCCATTCATGCTTGGGTTCTCTGCTTGAATTCCTTTAAAAGGGGTACCAAATTACATCCATACCACTGCGCAGGATTTTGATGGATCATGATCCCCAAATATTTAATCTTTTCCCCCACCCACTTTAAGGGAAAAGAAAGCCATCTCTCTTGAAGTGTCCCGGTCACGTCTAGGCCCTCTGACTTATTGAGATTTAATTTTAACCCAGAAAACTTCCCAAATTCAGCTATCAATTCCAGTACCTTTGGGAGTGATTGCTGAGCCTGTGAACAATATCATCAAAACATCATCGGCAAAAAGCATTATTTTAGTTTCCAGATGTCGTTCAGGGGATTCAGATAGGGCATTTTCATGTTTGATCCTTCTAATAAAGGGCTCCATGGTCAAAATAAATAATAAAGGGGATAGCGGACATCCTTGCCTAGTGCCTCTACATAAAAAAGCCTCTGATAGGGCTCCATTAACCTGGATATAGGCCATTGGGTGGAGTAGAGTACCTGTAATTGCATTCAGGATACTACCAGCAAACCCATTCTTCAGCAAAACATATTTAAGAAAAGACCAAGAGACCCAATCAAAGGCCTTCTCCACATCAAAACTAACTACAAGAGGATGTGGGATTTTATTACTGATACTCATTTTCAAAGCCAAAAGAAGCAGTCTAAAATTGGAATTAGACTGTCTATATAAACAAAACCACATTGTTCAATGGAGATTAAATTTGGAAGTACACATTTCAACCGATTGGCAAGCAATTTGTAATATATTTTTATATCAAGGTTTCAAAAGTGACATGGGTCGATATGAGGCAGGATCATCCGGTTCTTTACCTGGTTTAGAAAATACTATAATCACAGCCGCTCATAGGGAGTCTGGCATTTTTCCCATCTGGATCATAGTTTCAAAAAGATATTTAAGAGGCTCTTGAACATGTTCGCATAAAGCCTTATAAAATGTAGCATGCATTTTTATAAGGAATATATTTTGCTGAAGAATGGGTTTGCTGGTAGCATCCTGGATGCAATACAGGTGCTCTACTCCAACCCAGTGGCCCATATCCAAATTAATGGAGCCCTATCTTTTTCTTTATGTAGAGGCACGAGGCAAGGATTCTGCTATCTCCTTTATTATTTATTTTGACCTTGGAGCCCCTTATTAAAAGGATCAAATAGGAAAATGTAATTCAGGGGATTCAGAAAGGGCATCTGGAAACTAAAATAATGCTTTTCGCTGATGATATTTTGATGACAATATCAAGGGCTCAGCAATCACTCTCAAAGGTACTGGAATGGTTAGCTGAATTTGGGAAATTTTCTGGGTTAATATTAAATCTCAATAAGTCCTGGAGATTTGAAGGGTTTTAGTTCCTTGATAATTCCCATTAGCTGCCCTGATGCAATTGAACATTAAGCTTCACCAGTACGTTATCGTCCAGTTTAGGAATTTTTACATTAGCCATAAAATCTGACTGCGCAGTAGGGTCTTCCTCCTCTGCGGTATACAACTGCTCGCAGGTTATTGCACCTGGAGCAGTTTTCCCAAGTTCTCAAGTTTGTCAGATTGGTCAGTCAAAAGTTTCTCCAGCCATTGGATTTTGGCCACGGCCGCTGCAGTCATCCTCTACTTGTCCCTCCACCATGCGACCCAAAGTCAGCTATAGATGTTTGAACCACCACTATTTGTGCAGAGATCACATCAAATCTAGTGCTCAGGGCAGCCACAACCGCATCGGTAACTGCAACTATATTCACGTCTTTAGCCCATGAGCAGCAGGGAGTTCTCCTTTGTGGCAGTCATTTTACAGTCAGACAAACGCAGCTTCTCTTTCTCTTTTCTGGAGAATCTAGTGGATATAACTCTAGGCAACTGCGTAATAAATCTGTCCATATACTAACAGAGTCATCCACTTACAATTAGGCAAGGAATATGTGGCATCTATCTGCGATAACAGTCGATATTTAGGGGAAGACACCCGGAGCCCAGATTCGCATGACCATCTGAGCCTACTGCATCATGTGATCCAAGAACAGACTAAGAAGAAAGACTTTTTGCAAATTTGGGAGTTATATCTCCAGTCCCTGCCATACAGAGCAAGTACAATTTTAAATGATTTTTAACCATTCTGCAGGCATTGGGCAGTGAGGTCACTGTATGTTTGTATACGTTTCTCACTGTCGTGATTAGCTACATCCTCTCATTTGATAGTTGGGAGTGTGTGTGGGGGGGGGGGGGGGGGGGGGGAGAGGGAGATGGTTAAGACTGTTTATCTATTTCTAATGTTTCTGTATTGAGCGGGACAATGAGAAGTATCAATCAGTTGTCTTGCATTAGTTGTATAACATTCTTACAAAATAATAAAGAACTGAACCTTCGAATTAAATCAATCTTACAAAAATATGCAGTCATATAGCTTCCCATTACCCGAAGTGCTTTAAGGATCAATGATGAATGTTTCAGTCATATTGATATTTCTATTCAAAACAGAAAATGTAATTGTGATTTTGCTTCTTTAGCATTAACACATTTCTTTTTCATTTAATAATGAGTGGTACCAACAAATTAAAGGTGTAGCAAGGGAGCCGCTATGGGCCCCTTAGTAGCTTGCCTTTATGCTACTGTCTTTAAAAATTTGTATATTTTTTGTATGGACAGACATTCAAGAGTTACTTCAAGATTTTGCTCAATGGATTAATTGTTTTGCTCCTTACCTAGAATTTACATTTCGGAATAATAAGGATGAGAATGCTTTTTTGGATATCCTGGTAAGCAAAATAATTGATATGTTTTTCATTACAATATGTAAAAATTAACTGATCTTCATTATGGTAGTCATCATCCTTGACAGCTTAAAGATATTTCTGCTGGACAATTTTTATGGCCACAGTGTTTATGTTCCAAAGTTCAAGAATACAAGCAGCAAGGCTGTACAAGAGGGGCAAAGTGGCAGCAAGTGTGGCATAACTGAAGGCTCCATATAAGGGGAGGAAAGCACTAGAAGAGGCAGAAAATCCTCAAGGCAGCAACAGAGGGTTAAAGCAACTGAAAGAGTGGCATAAAGACCCCAAAGTATCATGAGAGGTGCAAAGCATCCACCCAGAGAGGCAAGAACATTCTGAGGATACAATGGCACCAACAAAATTGGTAGAAAGCCCTAGGGAGAAAGAATGCAGAGGAAAAACCTGGAAGAAATCTCATGTCATTTCTAAAGGAGATGGCTGATCAAGAGTGGAGTTGGTCTTAACAGTAGGCTAAGATGCTACTGACTAAAAGCACCAATTCTTCTTTATCTACTAGCTGCTTAATGTTCTTTGATTCAGGAAATCCAGGTCAAGATTCTTCTTCTGAATCAGTACACCTCAGAAACAATAATCATGGAGGCACATGGTCCTGGTGGTTCTAGGTGCTGCACTTCTGCAGCCCTTGCCATTTACTCTGGTATAATCCATTGAAGGCTAAATACTGGATGAGACCAATAATCCCAAGAACCGTAAGGGAAAGGAGTTTGAAGAAAATGTCTAATATTGTTTATTTATTTATTTAAAATCTCTTGTATACCGCTTATACAATAACAAGACCTAGGTGGTTTACAAATAAACATACACAGTTTAAAAATAATCCAACAACAAAAAAATTAAAAATACTTTTCAACATAAGACGTGATATACAAATAACAGTACACTGTGTAAACAAGTTAAATAGTATGTGTTGTTTTGAGTATAGTAGACCATAGATAAGTTTTTAATTTCTTTCTAAATTCTTTGGGATTGGTTAGTAATCTTAAGGCAACTAGAATGGAGTTCCAGAGAGACGGTCCTGCTATTGAGAAATCCTGTTTTCTTGTTAGGTCAAGCCTGACTATTTTTACTGTAGGGACCTGCATGAAACTGTTAAAGATAACTGGGTGGATAAGGCTGTGTAAAGCAACGGATGCCAGGGCATGAGCAAGAATCCGCAAGTACCATATGGGAAGGAGATTTGGAAGGAATCTCTCTTAGACCGCCAGAGTTGTGGAGGAAGCACCCTAAGTACCAAGACTAGCTTTGAACGGTAGTAGTGGCTCTAGTAATTAAAAACCAAAATGGTAAGAGCAGAACAATGCAGCAAGAAAAGTAGCTGTAAAACCCTTAAAATATACTTCAAGGGCTGAGGCAGAAGAAGAATGGTATAAAAAGACAGAGACATGATGCAGAAAGCATACAAAAACAACAGATGACCATGACCAGGACAAGAGCAAAAGTTGCCATATATCGTATGGGAAGGGGATTTGGAAGGAAGTTCATAGACAACCAGAGTGGGGGATACCTGTCCAGCTATCTGGCTGATCCAATAAAGTAAAGATTGAACAATACCTGGAGTGACATGAAGGGCCCTAGGAATGGTTTAATAAACGTGCAAAGCAACAGATGGCCAGGGTAAGAACAAGAGTCAGCAAGTACCCTAGGGGAAGGGGGATTTGGAAGGAACCTCATAGACAGCTGGCACAGTGGAGAAAGCATCTTAAGGTACAAAGACTAATTTGGAATGGCAGCAGCAGCACTGGTGCCAGTTATTTAAAATGGAATTGATAGGAGCAGAGCAATATAATGAGAAGAACAGCCATAAAACCTTTAAGGTGTACCTCGAGGGCTGAGGCGGAGAAAGAATGGTATGAAAAGACTGAGGAGTGGGTGCAGCAGGCATATAAAGCAATGGATGGCCAGGGCAAGAGTCAGCAAGTACCGTTGGGGAAGGGGATTTGGGAGGAACCTCATGGATAGCTGGTGCAGTGGAGGAATCATCCTAAGGTACCAAGATTGGTTTGGAGCGGTAGTGGCAGCAGAGGGCTGGTGAGTAAAAGCTGAAATGATACAAATAGAGCAATACAGTGAGAATAGCAGCCATAAAACCTCTAAGCTGCATCTCAGGGGCTGAGGCGGGAGGAGGAAGAATGTTATGAAAAGCCCAAGGAGCAGTGCAGCAGGCATAGAAAGCAATGAATGGCCAGGGCAAAAAAAGAGTAATAGTGTGCTGCATGCACCATGCAGTGGCCATGTACTATTGTTGACAGACTCCACACATACAAAAAAAAAAAAGACTGGCAGCCTGATACAGTCTCTCTGCACAACTCAATCATACCTCACTGTCGCCCAGAAAGAGAAACAAAAAAAACAATCACTAGCATTGCTGCAACTTCCCATACTGTCTCCCATTCAGTCCCTCCCCCAATGTGAGAGTTCCACAATACTACTTCCCCTTCAGATCAAGCCTGAGAGTAAATGCAGTGCTTCTTGCACATGCTCAGAGCAGCAGAGGAAGCACCCTAAGGTACCAAGACTGGCTTGGAGCGGTGGCAGTAGCTGTAGTGCTAGTGATTAAAAACCAAAATGGTAGGAGCAATAAACAAGCAGGGTAGGAGAACTAGACTGGGATTGTAGAGTGGTAGAACAAAAGAAAAACAATCATAGACTGGGTAGAGTAGGGAAGAGAAACTTTTTTTTTTATTTTCCACATTTTTTTGTGTGGAAAAACCAACACACCAGTATAGTCAAAAAACTAAAAGAAGCAAATAACATGGAGGCACCAAAACACCCATGCTGGTGTATAATATGCATGGCAGATAGGCAGACCAATAGCAGCAAGACCCCTATGGTAGCAAAAGGGTGTGGCAGGAGGGCATGTATTAGGAAGACCCCTATGGTGGTATAAGGGGCATAACAGGCAGGCAGACCAGTAGCTGCAAAACCCGTATGTGGTATAAGAGGCATGGCATATAGGCATGTTTCAGGAAGACCTCTATGGTGGTAGAAGGGGACTGGCAGGCAGGCAGAGCAGTAGCAGTAAGACCCCTATGGTTGTGTAAGGGATATGGCAGGTAGGCAGAGTAATAACATCAAGACTCCTATGGTGGAAGGGGTATGGCAGACAGGCAGAGAAGTAGCAGCAAGATTCCTATGGTGATATAAGGGGAATGGCATAGGCAGATCAGTAGCAGTAAGCCACCTGTGGTGGTGTAAGGGGATTGGCAGACAGGCAGAATGGTAGTAGTAAGACCCCATGGAGGTGTAAGAGGATTGGCTGGCAGGCAGGCAGAACGGTGTCAGCAAGATGGTATATCTGGGGCATTGCAAGTAGTCAGAGAGGCAGCAAGGCCTTCAAGATGCTTCATTCATCTTGCCACTCGCATGGAAAATCTGGAAACCCAAGCAAAGGCAGACTGATTTTCAAATACACCAGCTTTTCCATCAACTTTGGTGCCAGATTTGAGTGATGAGAGCTCACAATATCCTTGGTCATTAAAAAGGCACATTCACTGGGCATGCTGGTTGGTAGGCAGGAAAGACAGCACTCAACCACTTTGGTTAGGTCTAGCCAGACTATGGACTTGTGTGCCCAATATGTCAGCACATCTGTGTCCATCTCCTCGATGGGTTCTGTGAGATAGTGTGTCACAGACATTTATGCTGTTATCTCTTTTGCTGGGGTGGGCTGAGGGTCCTTCTTGCCAGCTGCTTTAACTATAGTTCTTTGGGAAAACCTTGGCTTTGGCATATTGAGGTGTGGGAGGAAATTCTGGCTGGTGTAGTGCAAGCTCCTGCTGTATTCTCTGAGATGGCCACGGTTTCCTTTGCTACATTCCTACTTTGCCTCTACCTTTGGCACTCCTCTTCACAGATTTTAGTTACCAGCATCTCCTTCATGAATGTGAGACATTCGGACTGAAGGGCAAGATTTCCTTTCACCTGTGGATCACAAAATGTAGCAAGCATGTATATATAGTTTTCTCTGAGAGGTTTCAGTCTCTTTTGTGCCTGCTGCTGCAAGTAGTCCATAAACTACAACACCTCTGCTCTCATTCACTGTTGCTGAAGGAAGCCTTCCAACCTTTCCTCCAGAATATTTGCTACAGGGGTGACCAAGCCCAGGGTGGTGCTTCTAGAACTCAGGCTCTCCGTGACATCCTTGAAGGGCTTCATGATTTGTAATAGCTGCTTCATGACTACTCAATCATGATGCCCCAGGGGGCATTGCACACCTATCCCTATTTCCTAAGACATGCCATGAAGGATTGTTTGCTGCTCCACTAACCTCTACAGCATCATATAGGTGAAATTCCAGCAGGTACCAACATCTTGAATAAGATGCTTGTAAAGCATCCTGAATTCTTCCTGCTTTTCATACAGAAGCTGCTCTGCCTTCAAGCTTCTATGGGCGTGCCCTGCTATTTTCCTGTACTTGTCTATCAGCTCCTGCAGGAATATATTCCTGTGGTCCTTGGACCTCAGCCCCAGGGCACCCTTCACTACCAGGTGCAGCTGGTGTGTAAAACAACGGATATCCTGAAAGCCCCCATTGTCTATTACCTTTGCCATATTTTGACCATTGCCTATGACAAAGAAACCTGTGTTTAAACTCCTGGTTATCTGGTTTAGCTGCCAACCATCCAGTCACTCCCTTGACTGACAGAATATTCAACGAAGTATAAGGGCAATCCATAGACTGGGTGTGCTGCAAAATCCACCAGCACCCTGATGCTCAGCCACCATTAGTATTGCTGCCTGTCCCTGCCTCAGTCAGGTCCCACCAGCTTGCTCTTAGGGACAGGTAAGAGTGCATAGCATTCGTGATGATCCAGATATCCCTGGTGAAATACACATCATTTCCCTCTGCCTTAGCCAACTGTGCCTGCATGCATCTATGGCACTGGTTGCATAGGCTGGGGATGACCTTCCTACTAAATGTAGTTCTGAAAGGGACTTTGTAATTCAGGGCTAACATCTGCAGCAGACCCATAAAACCCACGTTCTCCACTACCTGCAGGGGCTGGTCATCAAGGGCAATCATTTCCCTGATGCTCCTCATTAAAACTTTTGATGCTGCCTGCCTCTTGCCCCTAGACTGTTCTACCAAATACTACTCCATTTTCTCCATGGTGGGTTGCCAGTTTGGACACATAGTAGGAGACTGCTGGCCTGCCACCTGGCTGCTGGAAAAGGCCATGGGATCAGCTTGGGAAAGTGTCCTCCCCTTTTCACTGGCTTTTACCTGGAATAGCAGAAAAGACCACCAAGCTAGTACTGCCACCTTCCCCTGATGCCAACGCTAGCAGGTGTTGCATACCAGTATACACTGCATGAAACACAGGTCCCTCCTCACTTTGAAGTACATCCAGATCAAGAATTTCTTCCATGATCTCTTTTCAGTATCCTTGGGGGCAGATGTTGGCACTGGAGTTGAGGTAGAAGAACAATGCCAGGCGCACCTCTATACCTACAATGCCTGCTCTTCCTCACCATCCTCAGGTTCCTTTGTCTCCCTTTCAATGAACTGGATGCTAAAATGCTACTGTACATTATTCATAATTTTTTTTCTCCTAGTAGTTCTTCCATACCATTTGATTCAGTTAATCCAAGACAAAATTCCTCCTCTGAATCTGTTGATGAAAATACTGCCTTCATAGCCTCAAAGGAACTCAGTAAAGAAGTGTGTGTTGTTGGTTTTGTGCATTGCTCTCCTGCTACCTTGTTATTGTCTGCCTTGGATAAAACTCCCACTTTTTCCCTCTACTCCAAAACAGGAGGAAGAGAACAGCTTAGCAAGCCTCTAAATTTCAATTTCTTTTGGGTTGAGCTGCCTTCTTCTGCTGCTATTCTGGCCTTGAAGTCGTCCCTCTTCAGTTTAGGTGCACAACTACCTTTCTTACTGCTGACAAACCTGCCAACATTCCCTTTCCTTGACACGATGGAATCTGTTTCTGCCTATAGGGGGTTTGATTATTACAAAAAATGTTTCTGAATTGGTACTGTAACTCATGCCACTTTACTGTGTATGTGTGGAGACATGTCTGTCACACAAGCATAGACAGTACAATTTGCAGTGCTTACATGCTGGACTGCAATGGTGTTGACACAGACTTCACACATAAAAAAAGAGACTGGTAGGCTAGTAACACTCCTCTCTTCATTGCTCACTTACTGGTGCCCAAACAGACAAAAATATTTCTAGCACTACTGCAACTCTCCACATTATCTCCCTCCCACAATCCTTCTTTCCCAGTGAAGATACAAAATCACAGCAACACGTGCACTGGCTGTCTTTCCCTGCATATTAAGTGAGCCCACTATAGCACAGAAAAGATAAGAAGCAGTACCAGTGCCAAAAAAAAGCTTTATTTAAACTGTAAGTTTTCTCCAATGATGTCCTTCTCTGATCAAAATCTAGAAAGGAATACAGAGCTTTTTACAAATGTTCACACTTCAAGATGGGAGTGGGTCAATATCACTTGATCCAGAGGGCAGTGATAAAGTAGTTTAGAAAAATGCTTCACTCTGATTTGTCGCAGGTTTGATTACCTTGCCAATGTGCTTGAGTCAGTTCTGATAAGGAAGTTAAGTCACACATGACGCAGAGGGGAGGGCTGGTTGTTATAGTTGCTTCCACCTGTTACAGAGAAGCCATAGATTTCAATAGGCCATAGGAAACGAAAACAAATGGGGCAAATGATATTAGTTTCATTTGTGGGACCCACGAATCAGACAAACAGGATACCATTCATTTTGGATTGCCCATTCATGTCAAACAAATGTATATCCCTAATATTTATCGAATCTATACTGGGGTAAGTAAAATAACTCATGATTACTGTGTTGCTAATTTTGTTAGCTTCCCTAATGTTTGTTAGCATTTCATCATTTATCTGTTCATTCTGGCCAAGTGGACGGCATTCACTCTCACTGCTATTCTATTTCCCTTCTCACATAGAATTTCTATCCATAAAGATTCTTCAGTACATTTTATTTACTGCAGAACTTTTAACCTGTTTGACTCAATGCCCTCTAACATATAGCACCAGCCCTCCAATTTGATCCATCCTCACATTGCGATATAATTTGTACCCTGGTATCACAGTGTCCAGAAGTCTCCAAGATGCAAATTATAACTACCTCTTCATTCAGTGCTATACACTCTAACTCTCCCAACTTATTTTTTTAAGACTTTTAGAATTTGTAAACAGACATTTCAATGTTTTTTGTTTGTATTAACAACCTGCTGATCAGTTGATAGGTAATTTGTAATCTTTCAACTTTGTCTGTTCTTTATTTAAAGGCACCTGGGCTACTTTAGCATATTTTGCAACCTCACTACCAAGATGCCATAACTTGTCTGTTTTGTTAGTATCCTTCAAAGATGTATCATTCTGAACCATGTGCTCGAGCGACTGTCAGCTTTCTCCCATCATCTACTTTAAAAGTTGCTCTCTTTTTTTTTTTTAAATATTAGTGTCAGCAGCCTGGTTCCACCCTGGTTAAGGTACAGCCTATCCTTCTGGAAAAAGTGCCCCCTTCCTCAAAACATTGCCCAGGTCTTAACAAACCTAAAGCCTTCTTCCCTGCACCATCACCTCATCTACACACTAAGACTCCGGAGATCTGCCTGCCTCTGGGGTCCTGAACATTGAACAGGGAATATTTCTGAGAATTCTACTCTGAAGGTTCAGGATTTCAACTTTCTACCTAAAATCCAGCCAACTCCTCCCCAGTACTGTTTAAAATCCTATTGAGATGATGCTTGAGGTCCACCACCTTTACCATAGGCAGGCAGTTATCAAGCGATCCTTATGTCCACTAGCCATCCAAATATCTACATTTCTAATGATCCAATCACCAATTACAAGGGCCATCCTAACTCTTTCCTCCCTGGCATGTGTCCTTGGAGACACATCCTCTGTGCGAGAGAATACATCACCACTTTGAGGGTAGGTCCTAGCTACAGATTTGCTTCTTGCCATACCAAGGTGATGCTCTCATTCCAGGTGACCTTTCTCCTTCAAGGCAGCACAGGGGCTGCTAAAGCAGAGGTGGAACTTCACTATGTCCCTGAAAGTCTTCTCAATATACATCTATCTCAGCTCTTCCAGGTCTGCCACTCTAGTCTCCACAGATCAGACTCATTCTCTGAGGGCTAGTAGACTTTGCACCAAGTGCACACATACAACCTCTCACCATATATATGTGGCTCTCGGTAAAAAAGACTGGATAGCTCCCTTCTCGCTGGTGGACTACTGTCTGCTTCTTAACTTTGTTGAGTTGTTAGTGATTTAAAATTTCTAAGGGAGTAGGGATATTCAAACTAATCTTAATTACTTCTGTTCTATTGGTTTATTCTATATTTGTCTGTCAGTGATCTGCTTATAACTATCTGATCATACACCTTATTGACTTGGGTTTTTTTTTTAAATAATTCCTTGTTAATGTATCAAATCTGTTGTAAATTTATAGAACGTGGTGTTATTAAATATCAAAATTTCTAGGGAAGACAAAAGGTTAACATAAAATGCAAAAAAGAAATATTTTACCAAAAGAGTTCAGAGGTGTTGTCTAGTCCTCTGCTACTAAAGAGAGAGTGGGGCTGTGGAAGCTGAAGCCTAGATGGCTCGCAGTGTCCTCTCGATTTCTCTGATGGGTTTGCTGGAAGAAATATTCCTTCTGGTCTTCTGCTGCTAGGATATGTGTGGGGCCTGTGAAAGCTGAAGCCTAGATAGCTCGTGGCATTCTCTGGATTCCTCTGTTAGATTCACTGGGAGAAGTATGCAGATGAGTCTTCTAGTCACAAACTCCATGGGAATAGAGATCCAGAAAGAGGAAGGAATCACATCTACATCTGAAGAAATGGGAGGTGCTCCTCTTGGAACGCCACCTGGAGGAGACTCTGACCAGACCACTGCAAATGAGATCTCCAGAACCAGTGTAGAGACCCTCGCTCTGAGCTACTCCCGTCTCCCAGTTCCAATATGGCCACTTTTCCCAACACAGCAGCAAGCATGCCAATGGGAATGGTCTGCAGATGACCCACTAATGCAGCCCTCCCAGGGCAGATGATTCCTTGTGCTGCCTTCTCTCCCTCACCTCCCCACCAGATTTACAAAGGCTTCCCCCTCCCAGTGCTTGAGAGCATGATCCACATGCACTTCAAACTACTGAGTACTTTCCCCACTCCTGAAGAGATGTCTCCGCTTCTACCCTTATCTCTCCTGCTTCAATCCACAGTCCCTCAGAAAGCAAACCATTCTTCTGCTTTCCATCTTTTTTCTTTTTTACACACTTCTTTAACAGGAGAAGGGAAGAGAAAATAGAAAGGAGCCTTGTTTATTTCTTTTTTTTTTTATTAAGGGGAGAAGACATGGTGGAAGAGGAGAGAAAAAGCATGGGGAGGGAGAAGGAAAGAGGGCAATTAAAGTGGCCGTAGACAGGAAAAACTCTGTTCCAACAACTGGAAGCCTGCTGGTCCACTGGCTTCGCTCAACCAAGGGAGAGTACAAAACTTTCGCCTCAGGAGTTGTCTTAGTTCACAGCATGGGATGCTTGCCTACATCTACCGGAGACAGATTGTACTGGCAGGCTGAGGTCAGCCTATAAGGCAGGGGTGGCCAACTCCAGTCCTCAATAGCCACAAACAGGCCTGGTTTTCAGGATATCGGTAATGAAAATGCATAAGATGGTTTTGCATGCACTGCCTCCATTGTATGCAAAACTATTTCATGAATATTCATTTTGGATATCCTGAAAACCTGGCCTGTTTGTGGCTCTTGAGGACTGGAGTTGGCTTCCCCTACTATAAGGAGCGATGTCAGCAAACCTGTTAGTCTCTGTCGCTATCTTCTGGTTAAGAGGCATAACCCATGCGTCTGGACTGCTCTGGCAGGATAAAGAGGAACTTTCAACCATTTAACTACCTCTGTCATCCATATCAGTCCCAAGCATGTCAAAAATCTATTAAAAATGCTGATCTCCACCATCTCCACTGGTAAACCATGTCAGGTCTTGTCATTTTCAACTCTGATTCTTACAAGACCAATACTTAAGCCAACACCCACCCTTCCAAAAATTATTTTTTTTTAACCAAGTTTTGTAATAATCCTCCATAGATCCAAAAATTAGTGAAAATGTTATCCAAAATATCCAGCTCCCCTCCACCTTCCAAGCCTCTTGAAGTATGGGCTTTAACCATTGTCCCTTACACACATTTGCCCCAACTATCTAACCGCTGTTTAGGATTGTCATTAAAGAACAAGTTTGCGATTTCCACTCATTTCAATGAAGTAACCCTGACATTAATTGACATGATGGCAAATTACATCTATTTGGGAGAATAGTATTGGCAACAAAAATATATTCTTTGTAATACAGGGCAAGGCAATTGATAGGCAAGGTGAAGGCAAAGGGAAATAACATAAAACATACCTTTCTGTAATCCGGTCTTCACTGCTGCCTGTGGAATAGTTTCCACCTGTTTAGACAGAAAACACAGTTACTACAGAGAATTCAGAAAATTATATAATAAATGGTTTATAGATATAATACAAAATTCATTATTGTACAACATCCCCATATCCATAACCTTAATCTGCAGTGTCACAATTCTATACTAAATTCCAGATCAAGGCATGCTGAACTTGTCCAGGTTTGGGGGGCATCTGCTTCCTTTGTCATTTCTTTTCCTGTCACCCTTGTCCCATAGGGCAAAGGTGTGTGCAAATTCAGTCCTCGAAGGCCATATACCAGTCTGGTTTTCAGGCTGTCCACAGTGAAAATTCATGATATATTTTACATACCAGACATCACATTACAATTAACCTGAAACCTCTCCATCCCCCCCCCCCCCATGCTCCCATTCTCCTTGTAAAAGCTGCTCTTCAACTGGGACTTAGAAGGAACAGAATGAAATCAAATGAAACAAAACTCACTTCATTATCCACTCTCAATGGTATAGCAGCTCCAATGACACACGGGAACATATCCCAAAACAAATAAAACCAAAAATTCATCACACTCCTATAGAAAAGTTTTCTTGTGTCTCTACTCTAATACATTTTAATTAGTATTTGGCTGAACAGCACCTGATTTTATTTCTATTGCTCAGTTACACTTCAGTTCAGTATTAATTTAGAATCAGCATTTCTGCGCAGGATTCACTCCTCCCCCAAAACACACACACAACCTTCAGGCCTCTTAGGCAATGAGTTGATTTCTCATAATATTTATTGTAAATGCTAACTGGATATAGCTACAAACTGGAAAAATACGAGACAAATGCTGGGGGTCATATTTAAAAGGAATCCTCAAAAATGATATTGAAAAGAAAAGTTGTTTGCTTTTATTTTTTTTTAACCAATTCCATAAACCACAGAAGCCAAAAGGTTACATTGGATTACTAAAATAAAGATACAGATAATTGTGGCAAGCATTATTCCACTGCAGCTTTAAGGGGAGCTGTGTGACATTACACAGTAAAGGCTTCCCTGTCAGTTCATGTGTTATTGCCTTATCAAGTCATTTTTTTTATATGCTTTGACATATAGAGGCTTATTCTTTTAGTTTTATTGCTTTCTTTTGCCCACTGTTCTTCCTTTTTACTTTCAATCCTTGGAATAGGGGACCTGCCACCAATTGTATATTTCTTTTTTTACAACCTTTCATTCGATTAATCTATGGACTATTTTGTCATGTCAGATTTTTCTTCTTTTACTCAGCATGGAATAAATCAATGGCCTTTAACAATACAGTATTTATTCATTTTAGAAACAGATTCACCATATCACTTTCTAGAAACCCCAGCAAAAGTACTCTCTTATCAGGGTATTTCATTTCTAGGATTTTACTGTATGGTGAAAGAAGGGGTGGCCTGGAGGCAGAAATGAAAACCACAACAGAAGAAACAGACGGCTTCATCCATAGGACATTCGTGGATACAACAAAAACAGGGAAGTTTTAATACCGTTCCAACCCTAGCAATAACCAACCTGCTCTTTTTTTACTTTCTTCTTTGGTACTGCCTCGGTTGATTTCTCAGACTCTGAACGGGTTCGGTTTGATCTTCTTTGCTGCTTCTTTTCGGTAGAGCCTAACAAATAAAGAGGTTCTACATGGCATGACATTGCAGGAATTTCAGATTCTGGTAGACTACCAGGCCCTGGTTCAAATGCCTCCTTATTTCTTAAATATTTTGATACAAAAAAAGTATCCAATTTAGAACTTCATCCATGGAGAGTTTGAAATGGGTTGGCATGGTGGGTGTCCAGACAGCAAATGATGCTGTTTTCAAATCCTAAATACTTCTCTACAATAAATACACTTCTCTTAGACTTGTTTGTCATGTATTTTTATCTTTACTAAACTGAAAGTTTCATGGACCAGGGATGATCTTTTATGTGTAGCTGTACGGTGCTGCATATGTCTAATAGCACTTTAGAAATATTACCGTAGTAGTAGTAATAGTTGTATGCCTAGGAAAGAGGCTGAAGGTTTAGAAAACGAGCCAGGATTCTTCCTTTCCACAAATCGGGATAGCCTCTATGCACTGTGTGCACCACACAGATGACACATCAGCCTTGTGTGGGAGAGGAACTAGGTGGAGAGGCCTTGAACCAATGAAGGTTCTCTCATACTCTGTGGCTATAGATAATCTCTTGCTGAACTATTTCCTCCATGTCTTTGCAAAGGTCACCTGAGGCTCTTAACCTGACAAGGTATTATGAAAATTAATACCTCCCCCCCAAAAGAACAGTTTATCTAAAAAAAAATCCTTAGGTAATGTGCATTTTCCAGCTTTTAAATGCATATTTCCTCCAATGTTTAGTCAATCAGAAAGGAAAACTGGCTCTTACCTGCTAATTTTCATTCCTGTAGTCTCACAGATCAATCCAGACCAGCAGATGGAGACAGAGAAAGTTTCACTAACACTGCACATAACCCAGTGTGCCACCTGCAGTCCCTCAGTATTGACCTGTACCCAAGCCAAGATGAAAACAAAAACTCAAACTGAAAGAAAATACAAACTCCCTTCCCACAACGAGCAGGAGGAAGATGAAGTTATTGAACACAATGGCAAACTCGTTTCCCAAATTTAAAGGCACTGAAAACCCCCAACAACTCTGCACTATATACAAACCTTCAGTACAAGCTACAGTTTCTCCCCCTCTACATAATAGGCGGGTCTTTGTACTGATCTGTGGTATGACAGGAACGAAAATTAGCAGGTAAGAACCAATTTTCCTTTCCTGTGCGTACCCATATCAGTCCAGACTCCTAAACAGGGTGGGACTTGGAAAGCCCAGCTCACAGAACACTCTCACCAAAACACATGGATTCCAGAGCCCCGATATTCAAGCGATGTTGTCTGCTGAAAGTGTGTAGTGACATCTAAGTAGCTGCCCGGCAAATCTGTGGAGACACCTGCTGTGACTCAGCCAAGGAGATCGCCTGAGAATGCATCAAGCACGCCCTTAAAACTTCTGGCACAAGGTGATCTTCAGAAATGTAATTTGACCCGATCGCTTCCTTCAGCCACCACGCAATTGTAGTCAGATGCCTTACCTCCCTTCTTTGGACCACGCCACAGAATGAAGAGGTGATCCGATCTATGGAAATCGTTAGTGACCTTTAGATACCTCAACAAAGCACACCTCACGTCTAAGAGCCTAAGCTCCCTCATGTGAGTGTAGAGGAATCCAAATCTGGAAAAGCTGGAAGTTCCACTGTCTGACTTAGATGGACCGCCAAAACTACCTTAGGCTGTACGGAAGGCAACATTTTTAATGAAAACCCCAAATCTGAAATCTGTAGAAAGGGATCCTGACACAAGGCCTGAAGCTCCGAAATTCACCTGGCCGACAAATAGCCACAAGAAAAAAAAACACTTTAAAAGTCAAATCCTTTAATGTTGCCCTCTTCAGTAGTTCAAACAGAGCCTCACACAATCCTCTAAGGACAAGATTCAGATTCAGAGGAGGATAAGCTTTCCACACCAGAGGCTGTAAATTCTTAACTCCCCGGATTCATGGACAGAGGATACCACTGCACCTTGCCCCAGAGACAACCCAATGCCACAACCTGGACTCTCAGCGAGTTGAAGGCTAGTCCCTTGACCAGACCTTCTTGTAAAAATGCCAAAATATGCAACTGTAGCCTTTATACTCTGTTAGCAGTACACCATGACTCGAAGATCCTCCAAATTAACACATATGCCAAGGATGTAGAAGATCATCTGACCTGCAATAAGGTGGTAATCACTGTCTCAGAATATCCTCGTCTCAGTTGTCTCCTCTCAAACGCCAAGCCTTGAGACATAAGTAAGCCACTTGATCCAAAAATATTGAACCCTGATGGAGAAGATTTGACAGATGTCTGAACCTCAGTGGTTCGTTTATGGCCTTGTTGATCAGATCCACAAACCATGGTCAACATGGCCACTAAGGAGCTACCAGAATCACATTGCCCAGATGTTTCTTTATCCGCTGTAACAGCTTGCCCATCAGAGGACATGGAGGGAATACATAAAGAAGAATCCCTCAAGGCCACGGCAGAACCAAAGCATAGATTCCTTCTGTATCATGTTCTTTTTGGCGACTGTAAAAACAAGACACCTTGGTATTTTCTCTGGTCGCCATTAAGTCCATATGGGGATTCCCCCTATCTTCCATGAATGAAAAACATTGCTGCCTCCTACTGCTCCCACTCCCCAGGGTCTAACTTTCTCTGACTAAAAAAATCCACCTGGACATTTTCTACTCCGGTGATGTGAGACGCCGCCAGCTGCTCCAAGTGCTGCTTTGCATAGAATATCAATTCCCAGGCCTCTTGAGCCACCGGCTGACTCTTTGGTTCCACCCTGACAGTTGATGAAAGCCTCCATCATTGCATTGTCCGATAGAACAGGCACTGATCGGCCGTACAACCGTGTCAGAAAGGCAAGTAATGCAAAATGTACCACTCTCGTCTTTAATCAAATGACAGACCAAGAGGCCTTCTGTTTCAACCACTGGCTCTGCGGCGACTGACCCTGACACACCACCCCCCCATCCAGAAAAGCTGGCATCAGTGGTGACTATTATCCAATTTGGGACTTCCAATTTCACACCCCGTTTGAGATTGGCATGAGTAAGCCACCATGAAAGACTGCCCCTGGCTTCCCCCTCTAGCGGAAGGGAAAGTCGAAACTCTTCCGATAACAGACTCCAGCGGGAGAGAAGAGCCCTCTGAAGAGGTCGCACATGCACGACTGCTCAATGCATGAGTTCCAATGTCGATGCCATGGAGCCCAGGACCTGTAAACATTCCCAGACCTTGGGCACTGAAAGCTCTAGTACATGGTGAATCTGACTGCAATCTCAGCAATCTCTCCTCTGTGAGAAACACTCTCCTCACCATGTTGAACCAAACTCCCATATACTCCAGATTCTGAGGGGGCACCAGATGGCTCTTTGCCAGATTCACCACTCATCCTAGAGACTCCAAGCGCATCAGTACCTTTTGTACTGATTGTCAACAGAGGTTCTCTGATCCTGCACGAATGAGCCAGTCATCCAGATATGGATGGATCAACACCCCCTTCCCTTCACATTGTGGTTGCCACCACCCCCATCACCTTGGTGAAGGTATGTGGAGCTGTTGCCAAACCAAAGGGAAGAGCCCGAAACTGAAAATGTTCCCCTAGGATCATAAACCTCAGGAATCTCTGGTGCTCCGGCCTGATGGCTATGTGCAAATATACTTCTGTCAAGTCAAAAGATGCCAAGAACTCTATTTTGTGTATCGTAGTTATGACTGACCTCAGAATCTCCATGCAGAACCGGGGAACCTTGAGAGCTGCATTTACTTTCTTTAAATCCAAATTCAGCCAAAACATTCCTTCCTTTTTTTGAACCATGAAATAGATGGAATACCTTCCTGTTCTTTGCTCCTCCAGAGGAAAAGGCACTATAGCCCTCAGATGTCGCAAGAGGTCCACCGTCTCTTGAACCACTAGCTGCTTTGCGCGAGGAGCTCAAGGAGAAACCACATAAGCGTCCCGAACCAGACGAGCAAATTCTAACCAGTAGCTGTCTTATCATACTTAGGACCCACTGATCTATTGTAATTTTAGCCCAATCCTTGTAAAAAAGCGCCAAGCAACACCCGACAGCTGGGACTGAAGAGTGGACAGTTTTCACTTCATTGTGAGGACTTTATACCTCCTGCACCCAGGCCAGAGTTGCTCAGGATGGCTTCCTACCACCCCGAAAGGACTGACTACAGGATTGAGGTCTTGATGAGGTTTGCCTCAGAGGACTTGCAAAACCTCCTATTATCTCTAAACTAAGCCAGAGCATGAAACCATCTGTCCCTAGGCTTCTCCTCTGGTAACTTACAAACTTTGGATTCTCCAGGATGCTTCATTATCTGTTCCAAATCCTCTCCAAACAAAAGTTTTCCTTTAAATGGAAGAGTGCCCAACTGAGATTTGGACCAAACATCCACCGACCAATACTATAGCCACAGTAATCTCCTGGCCAAAACTGCAGACATCATAATCCTTGAAGATGTCCAGATCAGGTCATACAGAGCATCAGCCCCATACACTGCCACACCTCTAAATGTTTAACCCACTGCACTGCCGGTTCCAACTCTGCCTGCATCTCTTGCAACTGCTGAACCCAATGCAGAGAAGCCCTCTGCATAAAACTGCTGCAAATCGCAGCCCGTATACTCAGAGCTGACACCTCAAAAATCCTTTTGAGGTGAAGCTCCATCTTATGATCTTGCATGTCCCTCAGAGCAGCCAATCCCGCAACTAGTATGATAGTCTTCTTAGTGACCGCCCACACAAAAGCGGCGACCTTAGGGAACGCTAAAAGCTCCAATGTCTCTTCTGGCAATAGGTAAAGCTTCGCCATAGTTTTGCCAACCCTTAAGCCAGATTCCAGAGTGTCCCACTCCTGAACTACCAGCTTCTTCACCAACTTATAGAAGGAGAATCCTTTAGTTAGGCTACGCAAACCATCCAACATGGGATTTGCACCCTCCAGGTCAGACTCCTCCTGGAACATCTCGATCCCCAGCTCCTGAAGCACAGGGGGAATCAAAGGCCAGTGCGTCTCTCTGGAAAAGGCGCACCACCTTGGGATCATGCCCTTCTGCTACCAGGACCTCCTCTGGGCCTTCGATTGGATATGCCGCATCCAGCAACCAGTCCATCCCAGGGGAACCCCGTCGCAACCACTGGATCATCGGAGTCATCTGCAACCTTAGATACTCCTGCCTGCGAGTAAAGACCCAGAATGCGGCAAATGCTCTCTGAATGTATTCTTTTAACTGATACAGGGTTCTTCCCTGACTGACTCCCTACCAGATCACGGCCGGGACCTACGATTATCCCCTGATGCACACTCAGCTAAATAAGCCCTGTGCATAAGTAAAAAATTCAGTGAAGAAAGTCTGAGGCTCATGTGAACTCAACTCCAAGGGGAAATCGTCCCGGTCCAATCCTCCCCTAACCAGGGGAAAATCATCATCAGAGTCTTCCCGGTCCTCCCCTGTGCCAGCAATGGCAGGAGACAGCCATAGTGGGGATTCCCTATCCTCCCCTACCAAAGATGAATGCCCTACTGAAGAAAAAAACATGATCACCATTCCTGCGCTGACAACAGCCTCCCACGCGGGAAGTCGAGACTCTTGGGAAACTGATGTCATTCGGTTCACCACGACGGCGGAGGTAGCAGACCTCCGCAATGTGCCTTCACCTCTCATGACACACCCGGAGCAAAGGCCTGCCGAACTGAGCAGCGAATGCGATCCCGTGCAAGCACAGCAAGCTTTGCCTCAAGCTATGACCACATGGCTGGGACACACGCTGCTATTGCTGGACTCACCAGGGAAAGCCTGAAAACCAGCCTTGCACAGACTTGCTACTGAATCACCGACAGTTACCACCCATACTACCTGCAAGCCCGACCACTGAGATTAAAGAAATGAATGACTTTTTTTTTTTTTTTTTTTAAATAAACTTTATGCACCAACCAACGACCTAGCCCTGGTCATATACAACAAAGGATATACTTTCATGCTCCTTCGGGCTGCAAGTGTAGAGCCACTGGAGGGTCCCAAGGCTGCCTTGTGGGGGATGAGGGATCTGTACCACCAGATGTCCACCCCATGGACTCTAGGATTGAGCTAAAAAGGGTCACCAACTCTCTGCTCGTTCACCTCAGACCAGGGAAGATGGCTCCACTAGGAAATTACAACCCCCTGGGAGGATCAGAATAAGAAAATTATTCCTTACCTGCTAATTTTCGTTCCTGTAGTACCAAGGATCAGTCTAGACGGTGGGTTATGTCCCCCATCCAGCAGATGGAGTCAGAGCAAACTTCGGAGGGTGCTGGCATATAAACCCGTGTGCCCTCCCTGGATCCTCAGTATCGAGAATATCAAAGCTAAAACAATAAACTGAGAAGGATGGATCAAGCATAACAGAACTGAAACTGATGCAACCAACAATGCAACTTGCAAATAGAACTGTCGAACAGCCTTAGTAAAGGGAACGGGGAACAGATCCCGCTCCAACAGAAAGATCAGGAAAAAAGGAGGAGAGAAATCGAGCAGGAGTAACCCCAAAGCCCCCACAGTATCCGGGTGGGCGTCTGGACTGATCCTTGGTACTACAGGAACGAAAATTAGCAGGTAAGGAATAATTTTCTTTTCCCTGTACGTACCAGGATCAGTCCAGACGGTGGGATGTACCAAAGCTTCCCTAACTCGGGTGGGGCCCTGAAAGCCCTGCTTGAATTACCCTGTTGCCAAAAGAACCTGAGTTGGAAACAGACAGGTGAAGCCGATAATGCCTGGAAAAAGTGTGCAGGGACTTCCAAGTTGCTGCCCGACAGATTTCCTGAGAAGAAACTGACTGTGATTCCGCCCAGGAGGTCGACTGGGCACGTAGTGAATGAGCCTTGACCCCCACAGGGGGGGTCCGGCCGGCACCAATGTATGCCGTCACCACTACTTCCTTGAGCCACCTCGCTATCGTAGTCTTCGTGGCCTGAGAGCCTTTTCTTGCACCGGACCAGAGGACAAAGAGATGGTCGGAGACCCTGAAGTCGTTGGTAACCTCCAGACAGCGGAGTAAGGTGCGCTTGACGTCCAAATGCCGGAGAGACCTGGGAGCGTCAATCGGAAAGGAAGGAAGCTCCACCGCCTGATTCAAGTGGAACGTGGAGATGACCTTGGGCAGAAATGAAGGCACCGTACGCAAGGAAACTCCAGAGTCCATGAAGCATAGGAAGGGTTCCCTGCAGGAGAGTGCTTGAAGCTCAGAGATACGACGCGCCGAGCCTATGGCAACCAAGAAAACAGTCTTGAGGGTGAGATCCTTAATGGAAGCGCACTGTAGAGGTTCGAAGAGAGGCCCCGAGAGAACCCGGAGCACCAGGTTAAGGTTCCAAGATGGACAGGGATTCTGCACCGGGGGGTCGCAGGTGTTTCGCCCCCTTGAGGAACCTCGCGATGTCTGGATGAGCCAAGAGGTCCGATTGCCCTGTGGTGCGAACGAACGAGCCCAGGGCTGAAACTTGTACTTGCAGGGAATTGTAGGCGAGCCCCTTCTCCAGGCCATCCTGGAGAAAAGCCAGGATCTGCGGAACCGAAGCCGTGGCAGCGTGCGAACCATGGTCAGAGCACCACAACTCGAACACCTTCCAGACCCGTTCATAAGCGACAGACGTCGAGGTTTTGCGCGCCTTGAGGAGAGTAGCTACTACTGAGGCAGAGTAGCCCTTGCGCTGGAGTCTCCGCCTTTCAAAAGCCAGGCCGCAAGACAGAAGTGTTCTGCCTGCTCGGAAAATACTGGACCCTGATGAAGGAGGCGAGGAAGATGGGAGACACGTAGCGGCCCGTCCACCGCGATATTGAGCGCACAGAACCAGATCTATTGCAAAAGCCATGGATCCCAGTATCTGTAGGTAATCCCAAGACGTGGGTTCCGGGAGAGCTGCGAAACGTAGAATCTAGTCCCGAAGGGCTTGCGCTTTGTCCGGACACAAGAAGACCTTGTCCTGTACCGTGTCTAAGCGGGCTCCCAAGAAGTCCAAGCACTGCGAAGGTCGGAGACTGCTCTTGTTGAAATTCACCACCCAGCTGAGAGACTGGAGGAGTTGAACGACCCTGTCGACCGCCTGCCCCTGTGAGAAGGTCTTCGCCCGGATGAGCCAATCGTCCAGGTAGGGGTGAACCAAGATCCCCTCCCGTCTTAGTGCAGCCGCCACTATGACCATGACCTTCGTGAAGGTCCGGGGGGCGGTCGCCAAGCCGAAAGGAAGGGCCTGGAACTGGAAATGTTGATTCAAGATCTTGAAGCGAAGGAACCTCCAATGAGCCGCAAGGATTGGTATGTGAAGATAGGCCTCTGTCAGATCTAGAGAAGCGAGGAACTCCCCCTGATGAACCGCTGCTATGACGGAGCGCAGGGTCTCCATGCGAAAGCGGGATATCCGAAGCGCCTTGTTGACTTCCTTGAGGTCCAGGATGGGTCAGAAGGCTCCGTCCTTCTTGGGCACCACGAAGTAAATCGAATAGTGGCCCGAGTCCTCCTCTCCAGAGGGGACGGGAGAGATGGCCCCGAGGTCCAGGAGCCTGTCGAAGGTCTGCTGTACCCCCAAGTGCTTGTGACTCGAACCGCAGGGCGAGAAGATGAACCTGTCTCTTGGGATAAGAGCAAACTCCAACGTGTAGCCTTGCCTTAGAATATCCAGGACCCACTGATCCATGGTGATGTTGGCCCACTCCCCGTAAAAGAGAGAGATGCGGCCCCCGATCCGGGGTAACGTGGAATGGGCGGGGCCTGGCATCATTGGGAGGGCTTGGACGACCCTCCCTGCGTCGAGCCGTCCCTAGGTTATCTACGGCCCCGAAAGGAACGGGGCCAAGACTGAGATCTGGAGGAAGGTGTCCGGGTTCCCTGCTGACTGGAGCCCCGATAGCGGTGCTGGGTGCGGGAACGACTCCTGAAGGAAGAGGATGGACGATACGACTGCTGACGGTCCTCGGGGAGCCGATGTACTGAATTTTCCCCCAACGACTTGATAATCTGGTCAAGATCGTCGCCAGAGAGGAACTTACCCTTGAATGGGAGGGAGCCCAGGCTGGATTTGGAAGAGGGGTCCGCCGCCCAGTTGCGGAGCCATAGGAGACGCCTGGCAGAGACCACGGAGACCATGGTCCTCGCCAAGACGCGCAGCAGGTCGTGGAGAGCATCAGCCCTGTAGGCAATTACGGCTTCCAGCCGATCTGCTTGGGCCGCTTCCTCCGGCGGCAATTGCTGAGAGGTGAGGAGCTGCTGGACCCAATGAAGGCCAGCCCTCTGGGTGAGCGAGCCGCAGATTGCTGCGCGGACTCCCAGTGCCGAAACCTCAAAGACCTTTTTGAGGTAAACTTCGAGCTTTCTGTCCTGTAGGTCACGGAGAGCCGTGCCCCCCGGGACCGGGATCGTGGTCCTTTTGGTGACCGCTGAGACCGCTGAATCCACCTTTGGTACCTTGAGGAGGTCCAGAAAATCCTCTGGGAGGGGATAGAGCTTGTCCATTGCCCTGCCAACCCGGAGGGAGGCCTCTGGGGTATCCCACTCTCTCGCCAGAAGCTGTAGGAAGGAAGCATGGATTGGGAAAGCCCGAGATAGGGGACACAGGCCCGCCAGTACCGGGTCCCCCTTTTTACTAGAAGAAACGACAGTAGGAGCCGGGGGCCCTGGTGGCTCGATGGGAGGCTCGAGGTCCAATTTCTGCAGCACATGGGGGATGAGATCCTCCAGCTCTTCTTTACGAAAAATCCAGAGGACCCGAGGGTCGTCGCAGTCCAGATGAGACGCCAGGAGGGGGTCGTCCGCGTGAGGGGAGACCGGGTCTCCCCCCGGATCCGGGAGTCGTCCCCCCCTTGGAGACTCCAAAGAGGGCAGAGCTGGGACCGGATCGAGAATCGGCGGTGGCGAGTTGGAAAAAACCTCCTGTTCCCCTTCTGTGTCCGGGAACGTGCTGTCCTCTAGCTCCAAGATGGCCGCCGCTCCCCCCGAAGTTGGGGGCGGGGCCGGCCCTCATGGATCGTGGCGCTCCGAGGAGCGCGAAGGCGAAGTCGGCGGGGGCGCGTGGTTGCTCTCCCTACCAGGGAGGCACCGGAGACAGGACCCCCCTCCTGCGATTCTCTCGACCCCGGGCCGCCACAGGATGGGCATCGGGCGGAACGTGGCATGATGGATGGGCCCAGGGGAGGGACAGCAAGCGCGGGAAGCCAGTAGCAGGGCCGCGCCGCGGGAGGAGCAGGAACGAGACCACCTCCGCTCGACTCTAAAAACCCCAAAGAGAGCAGCAGGGGAATGAGCCTTCCCTGCTGCGTCGGCCCCGGGGAATGTCACGTCGCGGGGCCAAGGGGGTGGGTAGACCGTGGCGAGGGGGGGAGGGGCTGGCCTCACCAGCATCCACCCCCTACTCCGGGAGAGAACTAGAGCTGCAAGGAAAAAAACCCCCACAGAACCAAACAAACTTACCCCCAGACGAGGACAGGCAAGAGAGAGGAGAAAGAAGGCTGTCTACCAGCCCTGCTTGCACAGGGGAGGGCTCCGAGGAACCAGTGACTGAGAGCCCCTTTTTTTTTTTTTTTTTTGAAAACTAACTCTTTGAACAAGCTTGATTCAACCTGAGAGAAAGAAAGAAAATGTGTGTGGAGAAAGTCCACCAAACAGGGGAAGCACCAGGTTCCCCTACTCACATCTGCTGGAGTCAGAGAGATACTGAGGATCCAGGGAGGGTGCATGGGTTTATATGCCAGCACCCTCCGAAGTTTGCTCTGACTCCATCTGCTGGACGGGGGACATAACCCACCGTCTGGACTCATCCTGGTACGTACAGGGAATCTTCTACTCTTCCTAAAATTTCTTTTTTTTTTCTCCTCCAGACTGCAGGTTATGCACCATCTGACATCTGCTAGAGATAGAGAAACACTGAGGTACTGCAGGTGGCACATTGGGTTCAGTACAGTGTAGGTGAAACTTTCTCTAACTCCATCTGCTGGCAGGGATGCAAAACCCATGAGTCTGGATTGATTTGGGTACGTACAGGAATGTCAGATTCCTACACCCCTGTGCATGACACTAAAAAATAAAAAAAAACAGGATACATTTTATTGGGGGGGAGGGGGTAGTAGGAAAGGTATCTTTAAATTTTCCAGTTCTCCAGCTATCCAGCAGATCATACAAACTAGGCATAGCTTTGCTGGCTGCCACATTCCTGATCTCTAGGCCTGCTGAGCCTACCATCAGTCTCAGTCAGAAACATATTCTGCTCCATGCCTCTTTCCTCTCTTACAAATCTAAATCCAAATAGCACCAGTCAAACTCAACACTCAGGATGATATCACTAACCAGGTTCCTGTAGCATACTGGATTCAGACAGTCTTTACAATTCTCCTTATGATAGGTCACACTGCTGTAACTCTGGATCACTAACTTTAATTTTTCAAAATAAATAGTTATATGGTCATATTTCCTGGGATAGATCTGATTTAATTGTTGGCTTTTAATTATTGCTTTGGGTAGATGACTCTGAAAACAGGAATGTAATGTCTATTAGATAGGACCTCTCTCTCACATGCTCATCTCCTAGGAACATGATGAACCCTGACCTACCTGTCACCTTCAGGCATAATGAAGTCAACTGGACTTGTTCCTGGGTTCACAATGGCCTAGTACTTGGCATCCTATGCTGGAAGTAACAGACCAAAAACTAGCTCCTGACTCAAGTTCTTTGCTCTTCAGTCTGCAAGAGCTGCGGAAGTGGCTCTCATAGCCCCCCTTGGGAAGCAATGGTCAAATATATTTGTGGTAACAAATAAAACAGCTTTGTTATTGGCTAAAGATCAGGTCAGCAGCCAGCTCCTAAGGGAAATGCCCATCCCGCCTTTGGCCACAAGAAGTCAAATGCAGAACTTGGCTTAAATGTGAATGCAGACATGGGGAAAGATACTGAAAATTGAGCATGTAGCTCTCATATGGCACTGGGCAAGAAGTGCATTTTTGCAGAATGTTGAAAGATTACAATTATAAATTTCTTCCACTGTAACAGCTATCATGCAAATTCTGAAACCCCCAACTCAAAACCCATGTAAAACATAAGTTAAAAAAAACTGCTGTAGATTCATCACATCTGTAACACATGCTATAAACATCCAGTGACTAATCCAGAAACATGCCCTGGTGATTTTGACATGCTAGGAACATGTAAATACCCATACGCGCCAACCCCTGTATAACTGTCAGTATGTTGAGCTTTAGCCCACGTGCAGACACCCATACTCTGGAGTGGTGCGTACCTGTTAACCCCGACGTGGTTTCGGGAGAAGATGTGCACTGTGGGGTTGCTTTCTCACTTTTCTGGCTCGGTGTGGGAATGATAACCTTGTCTTGCCCCTTGACAGTTATTTCAGTTTTGTTACCAACTCCCTTTAAAAGAAGGTAGATAAAAGCTGGTGGTTACCTGATAAGATTACCAGACACATGATGTTATCACACAAAGACTGCTTGTGATCTCATGTTTTTCTTTTTTAAGCTTGTGAAAGGTACTGGATTGCCACCACTGGAACTTATGTCTTGGATGATATGTGTATGCTTTTATGTAACTTGCCAAGAATGAAGGTTTGTGCAAGTAATATATTTTTTTAAATAAATAAATAAATCTCCATGCATCCAAAGAGAAGGTAGAGTACTGGCAGTACCCATTTAAAGCTCTCTCCCACACTGCCCTGCCAGTCTAAATACTACTCTGGATGGAACACTCTGTACTAGTGAGAGGAAAGATCAGCGTCCAACTCCCACTCAATCCTGCACCCCTCTTTTATGACAACCAGCTAATTAGTGTCGTCAGTGATGGTGGATTCCACCAACTCGTTTCCTGTAAGTCACTGATGAAGAATTAATTCTTTTCATTCTCAGCAGACGTGTTATCATTTTATTTTATTTATTTTATTACAGAGTTTTTTAGAATAACATTCTTGAGAAATACACTTAATGTAAATAAATTTAATTTTAAACTATTCTTAATAATTAAAAGACATTAGATGCAACTGTGATATGCTGTATTATATCCAGGATGATCAAAAATTTCATGATGTGATATTGACTGCTGAAAAAGCATTTCACCTTTTTGTAACTGGAAGGTTTTGCAAATTTGGAAAAAAGTTTGTTCCCTTGGTGAGTACAAGGAAGCTTCAAGAAACACAAACATAACTGAGCAATTGATCTTGCCAAGTGGTACAGAGCAACCTCCTGTCAGAGACGCTTGATGATAAAAGTCAAAGGAAGAGGTTTGGGCTGTCTGCCTGTGATCGCCATTCGACTTACAGCTCACTTCTTTCTTTCTTTCTTTCTTTTTTTTTATTACACAAAGTTGGATAGAAAGCACAGGATTTGTTCTTTCTGTAGCCTGATCTCATCACATGACAGGAAGTGATACTATCTGCTACAGAAAGCCCACATTCTGAGCTATATAATGCATTCTGACTATGCACACACTCAACGTGCAAAAAAAAAAAAAAAAGTTTTTAATCAGTTAACTGAGAACTTGGCTTAAATGTGGGGTGCAGATATGGGAAAGATACTGAAAGTTGAGCATCCTAAGCCACAAGAGTGGCATAACACAGGTTAATGCTGGTCATGAAGGGCCAGATGTACTAAGAGGTTTCTTCCACTCTATCTATGGGGAAAGTGCTTAGTATATGTGGCCCTAAATATGTTCGTGTCTGTTTTACTGGTGCACAATGAAACTGCTCATTTTGTTCCTTGCAAAATAGCACTAGTTTCCGAGGTGAGGGTGGGGGGAACCCAAAACAAATAGAACAATTGTAGCCCTCCTTCCTTATTCTGTTCACATATTAATGATATCATGGAATTCTCTGACCCTAGCCAGTCTTCAAATCTGATTAGTCAAAGGTGTGAATTACCATGACCCACCAATCAAAATACACAAAGTTTATTTGCATATCTTTTTAGGCACTACCAGTCACATTCTAGAAGACATCACAAAAAATCTGTGATGTCAAGAACAAGCAGTTTTTGCCATCATTACTACAAGTAAAGCCCTTCCCAACCCCCCCAAAAAAAAACCCCAGAACATTTAACTCTGCAGCTGCTAAGCGGTGAAATTAGAAGTAAGCTAGGATCATTTTAATAATTATAAAACAGATGGGAAAATGTTCTGTGAAATAAGCAATATGATGACTGCAGCTCAAGCTGACAATAATATAGCTATATTTGGATGTATACAGAAACATCTTTCCCTGAACTTTTCAGTTGGGTTTCAATGGTATCAAACTTACCTAAGTTCTCTATTTACGAAAATTGCTACTTGTCTTGCCATAACATTCTTTGAGGTGACTGGCGTGTACACTATAGATGGACTTCTCTAATGTGTTTATATTTTTTCTTTAAAAAAAAGTTCACCATTAGGATGCTGCTTAGAAGTAAGGTTTTTCTACTAAGTGACATCACTTTACATTTTGTAACCAAGTTTCACTAGTTAATTATTAATAAGCTGGTATACACCATAGAGCTCCAGTTAGTCACAACCCAGAGCTTGCCTGACAGTGTTACGAGGAAGCAGGGAGAATAAGGCCAAAGCAGAGAGCTGGGGAGCACCCATCCCTGCAGTTCTCACTAGCTGATCTGTGCTAATTTTGGAAAATGCAAGGTTTGCATCCTAGGAATAAAATATAACACAGCAACACCCCACAGAAAAGCCTGAACTCTAAGCAGCTTCCCTCTAAGCAGTTTTACAAAGAACTATGGAACATGACATGCCTCAAATATTCAGTGATGGTATATATATACAACCCTTCTACATGGGAGAGTCCATCACAAACTCAGCTTTGGTTTCTACCTCACCATCCCAAGGTGCCTGTGCAGATCTCCTACTCACACTTCCTGACTGTTTGGCTCCAGTGAAATTGAGCTTTATTTTGTCATAGTGCTAGGTTGGGTCAAAATAGATAAGATGTTCCTATTAGCCTCCCTGCACAGAGTTTCTTTCACACATTTGGTATAACTAGCATATGCCTTACAAATTAGCAAAGCCAGAGGACCACTTAAATTGTAGGAGTGCATTTGTTTGTAGGGATACATTTAAGCATTTGTGAGTTATTTACTGTCACTGTGCTTTAAACCCAACGGTACCTTTGTGGTGTAAATAAACTGATCAATGAATTTTCCATCCCCTGTAGCGTTCTGAAGAGCAAAAACGTGTTCAATTTTCACCACGGGAGACATGTTACACTTCTGAAGGTCCAGGGTTCCCTTGTGCATCATTATGGAAGGTGGCAAGGATTTCCTGGCGGCAGCAGTTTTCCATTGTATCTTGACAGGTGGTGGCTCTTCTTCCACAGTTACCTGCCTCCTCTGGCTTTGTCTCCGCCCCTCAGGGCTTGGCAGAGATGGAGCAGGCACAGGTGGAGGGGAAGGTTCAGGAGTAGGTGTGGCCAATGCTTCTACTCCTGTCTCCTGTTCTTTAGTCAGCTCCACCTCAGAACATGAAACAGACTTAGACCTGCGGGTTTTTCTGGCTTCTGGTTTCAAGCCCATTTTTCTTTTGGGAAGCAATTCCTCAGGATCCTTGTCCACGTAGATGAAGGTATACTGTTCTATCCTCTCTTCTCTGCTCATCTTCAATGCTTTCTCGGCATGGGCAATACCAATCTCCCACTGAACACGCTCTCGTTGAGGCCTTGGTTTGCGCATCTTAAAAAAAATAACAAACAAAAAACAGAAAAAAATCTGAAATGCTGTAAGAGTTGCTTAATAGAAGGACCCAGTCGCTTTAAAAATAACCTCAGCCTAACTAATTAGAATTATTATCTACTCAAGAAAGGCAAAATATCTTATCTGTTAAATTTAATTTCTTCTGGCTCTCCTACACCAGTCCATTCACCCCACCTATATGGAGCCATTGGGTCTATTTTGTTTAAGAGTTTGATTACATCAAATCTAAAGCCACTGTTTTCAGCTACTATTCATGGTGGATAACTGCTGCAATCAAGAAAATGAGGAGGTGATGCCATCTGAAAACTCTTTACACCTGCTGGTTAAGAGAAGCATAACCCAATGGTGTAGACTGGTATAGGAGAATGACAAATACATAACTCAGTCACAAAGTAGATAACTATACAACAAGTACAATTAGCTATAAAGGAAAATTAATCCTTACCTGTTAATTTTCGTTCCTGTAGTACCACGGATCAGTCCAGACCGTGGGTTGAGCCTCCTGTCCAGCAGATGGAGACAGACCAAAACTGAAAAGGTATCCTATATCAGGACAGAGCCTACCCTGCAGCCCTTCAGTATAACCATTGTCAAAGCGGAAAACAACAAACGTGAATAGGAGCAAGCAAGTAACCAAAAAAGCTCAATTGAGCAACTCAATAACATTGTAAGGAACTTTGCAGAAATAAACGCTCTTGCATATACTTGGTTCTCAACAACCAATGCTTCCGATGTATTCATCCTGTGTGCAAAAGGAAATAAAGTACCGACTTCTGAGAACCTGCAAAGAACAAGCTTCGAGTGGACAGTATGAAAAGAGAAACAGGGAATGGCGTCTGGACTGATCCGTGGTACTACAGGAACGAAAATTAACAGGTAAGGACTAATTTTCCTTTCCCTGTACGTACCCGGATCAGTCCAGACCGTGGGAGGTACCACAGCTTCCCTAAACCGGGCGGGACCGAGACAGTCCCGCTCGAAGCACTTGCTGACCAAAGGAACCAAGAACCGGTGCTTGCACATCCAGTCAGTAGTGACGAGCAAAAGTATGCAGGGACGTCCACGTGGCGGCCCTGCAAATTTCTTGCGGAGAAACCGACTGGTCCTCCGCCCAGGAAGTAGCCTGAGAATGCAATGAATGAGCCTTTAGGCCCTCAGGAATCGCCCTACCTTGGCAAAGATAGGCCGAAGAAATCGCCTCCTTCAACCACCGAGCGATAGTAGTCTTAGAAGCCTGTTTGCCCCGATTGGGGCCACTCCAGAGGACAAAAAGATGATCCGAGACCTGAAAATCATTGGTAACCTGCAGACAGCGAAGAAGAACTCGTTTGACGTCGAGTCTGCGAAAATCGCCCCCAGCTGTTCCCGCAATCTCCTCTGGGGAAAAAGCTGGAAGTTCCACCGACTGGTTGACATGAAAGGCGGAAATAACCTTAGCAGAAAAGAAGGTCCCGTCTTGAGCAAGACTCCTGAATTGGAAAAACGCAAAAAAGGTTCCTGACAGGACAAAGCTTGGATCACTGAAACCCGCTGAGCAGAAGAGATAGAGACGAGAAAGACTGTCTTGAGCGTGAGGTCCTTTATCGTAGCCCGATGGAGAGGTTCGAATGGAGCCACACAGAGAGCCTGAAGGACCAGATTAAGGCTCCACGATGGACAAGACGAGCGAGTCGGTGGTCGCAGGTGTTTGGCACCCTTCAAGAACCGAACCACGTCCAGGTGTCCCGCTAAGGGATGACCTTCTACCCGTCCGAGGAGAGAGCCGAGAGCGGAAACTTGCACGCGTAGGGAACTGAAAGAGAGACCCTTGGAGAGGCCCTTCTGTAGAAACGAAAGAACCAACGAAACTGGAGCGGAGCGCGCCGAGACCCCCCAACTCTGCACAAACAGTCTCAAAGACTTTCCAGACGCGCACATAAGCAAGAGAAGTCAATTGTTTCCGAGCTCGTAGCAAAGTGGAGATAACCTCCTCCTTATAGCCCTTGCGCCTTAGGCGTCTCCGTTCAAAAGCCAGGCTGCTAGACAAAAGCGATCGGCCTGGTCAAAAAATACGGGCCCCTGTCGAAGCAGACGGGGAAAATGGCCTAGCTGGAGATGTCCGTCCGTCGACAGATAGACGAGATCCACGAACCACGGTCTGTGAGGCTATTCGGGTGCTACCAGAACCACTGGCCCTTGGTGGAGTTCTATTCTTCGGAGAACTTTTCCCACCAGAGGCCAGGGAGGGAACACGTAAAGAAGAACCTCCGCAGGCCAGGAGAGAGCCAGAGCATCCACTCCTTCCGAGCCGTGCTCTCTCCAATGGCTGAAGAACCTGTTGGCTTTGGCACTGCGCAAGGTCGCCATGAGGTCCAGGTGAGGGGGACCTCACCTGTTGACGATCAGGTCCATGGCTTCTTCAGGGAGTTCCCACTCTCCCGGATCGAGAGACTGGCGACTGAGGAAATCGGACTGTACATTCTCCTTGCCCGCTATGTGGGAGGCCGCCAGGCAATCCAGATGGCGTTCCGCCCAGTCGAAGAGATGGCTGGCTTCCACAGCCAACTCTTCGACTGGGCGAGTGCCTCCCTGCCTGTTGCTATAAGCCACGGTGGTGGAATTGTCTGACAGAACCCTCACCGCTTTGCTGCGGATAGGGGCAGAAAATTCTATAGGGCCAGATGCACTGCCCGGGCCTCCAACCGATTGATGTGCCAACGAGACTGGACCGGAGACCAAATCCCTTGCGTGGACTGGGACTGGCAGACTGCGCCCCAACCCGAGAGACTGGCATCCGTGGTTACTATCGTCCACTGAGGAGTCTGAAGCGGCATTCCCCGGAGAAGATGAGGAAGTGAAAGCCACCACTGGAAGGCGGCGACGGTAGAGACCGAAAGCGGGAGAACTGCGTGAAACTGCTCCGACACCGGCTGCCAACGGGATAGCAAAGCTCTCTGTAACTGTCGCATATGAGCAAAAGCCCAGGGGACTAGGTTGATGGTGGAAGCCATCGAGCCCAAGACCTGTAGGTAGTCCCAGGCCATCGGGAGAGGCAGCGAGAACAGATTCTGTACCTGATCGATCACCTTGAGAGCCCGCGCGCGAGGTAGGAACACCTTGCCAATCCGAGTATCGAAGTGGGCCCCCAGGAACTCTAACACCTGTGAAGGCTGAAGATTGCTTTTGGGAAAATTCACTAGCCATCCGAGAGATGCGAGGAGAGCTAGAACCCGATCCACCGCCTGCCTGCAAAGACTCTCTGACTTGGCCCTCACAAGCCAATCGTCCAGATAGGGATGGACTAGGACTCCTTCGTGGCGAAGGGCAGCTGCCACCACCACCATGACCTTGGTGAAGGTACGGGGCGCGGTAGCAAGACCGAAGGGAAGTGCCCAAAACTGAAAATCCCAGTTGAGGACGTGAAAGCGAAGATACTTCTGGTGATCGTGGTGAATCGGAATGTGGATATAGGCCTCTGTCAGGTCGAGAGAGGGGAGGAACTCTCCGGGATGAACCGCCGCGATAACCGCTCTCAAGGTTTCCATGCGAAAATGCGGGATCTTGAGGGCCCTGTTGACCTCTTGAGGTCTAAGATCGGCCGAAAGGCCCCGTCCTTCTTGGGTACCATGAAGTAAATAGAATACTGGCCGGCGCCAAGCTCCTCCTTCGGGACTGGAACAATAGTGCCCAGACTCAAAAGCCTGGTGAGGGTTTGGCCCACCGCCTCCCGCTTGAGACGGCCGCATGGAGAGAATATGAAGAGGTCCGGAAGGTCTTGAACAAATCTAAAATGTAACCATCACGGACAATGTCGAGGACCCAGTGGTCCAAAGTGATCTTGACCCACTCCCCGAAGAACTGGGAGAGACGACCTCCCAGAAGAGGGACTGAGGAATGGGTCAACCGAACTTCATTGTGGGGCGGGTTTTGGGGTGGTGTGCTGAGACGGTCCCTCCCGGAAGGACTGGCGCCTACGAAAGGGCTGAGACCAAGATTGAGCCCGGGAAGAATAACCTCTGGAGGAACCACCTCGTGTATATCTCTGCTGACCCGGGAAGCGAGGACAAAAGGGCGCAAAGGATCGAGATTGTCTCAGATGGTCCTCCGGTAGCTTATGAACCTTGTTTTCCCCAAGGAATTAATAAGCTGCTCAAGGTCCTCTCCAAAAAGCAACTTATCTTTGAAGGGCAGCGTGCCCAGCCTTGCCTTGGAGGACGGGTCGGCGGACCAATTGCGCAGCCAGAGGAGCCTTCTAGCGGAGACCGCCGAGACCATCGCCTTCGCCTGAATGCGGAGGAGGTCGTAGAGCGCATCTGCCCCATATGCTATGACGCCTTCCAAGCGTTCAGCCTGCTCCAGCCTCTGCAGACGGGAGGTCCTGAGTACTGAGTAATTGTTGAACCCACCTGAGACCTTCCCGCTGCATGAGACTACTGCAGCGTGGACTCCCAGGGCCAGGACCTCAAAGATACGCTTCAGATGGGCTTCAAGCTTACGATCCTGTCCGTCCTTCAGGGCCATCGCTCCCACCATGAGGATAGTGGTGTGCTTGGTGACCGCCGAAACGGAAGAATCAACGGTGGGAATTTTCAGCATGTCCAAGCATTCCTCCGGGAGGGGATAGAGCTTGTCCATAGCCCACCCCACCCGGAGCCCCGCTTCGGGAGCCTCCCATTCCCGTAGGAGCAGCAACTTATGCATGGGGTGAAAGGGAAAAGCACTTGCCGGAGCCCTAAGTCCCGCCAGGACCAGGTCCATATCCTTGGGTAAGGAGGCCGTGAGCGTGTCCGCAGGAGGCCCCTCCAGCCCCAGCTCATGTAGGACAAAGGGGATGAGGGGCTCCAACTCCTCCCTTTGAAACATGCGGAGGACCCTGGGATCACCCCCCTCCAGGGGTGGGAGAGCGCTCGCCAAATCTGTAGTGGGATCTGGAGGAAGTAGGGGCGCCGGAGGATCAGGAATAGGGGCCACCCCCGAGACCACCTGCACCCTAACAGACCCCTGGGGCTCTGGGACAGGGAGAACGGGCAGCGAGGTCGGACACAGAATTTTCGGCGGGAGGGGGCCTGGGGAAGGGTCCTCCTCCTCCTCCTGCAAGCTAGCCAAATAAGATTTATGCAGGAGTAGAACAAATTCAGAAGAAAATCGGGTCCTGGATTTCCCGGGGGGGGGGGGGGGGGGAGGAGGGACGGTCAGGGACCTCGTCCTGGGGCAGCTCGGGGCTTAAATAGGGGGGGAAACTGCTGAAAATCCTGCTCCCCAGCCCCTGGCAGCTCCGTATCGGGAGCTGCCGAAATCCCCAAGATGGCCGCCGTTCCCGCAGTTTGCCGACCCAGGAACGGCCTAGCCATGCGCGGGAGATTACGTCCCCGGGGTAAATTTGCTTGCCCTGCCGAGGAGGAGCCCTCCTCACCCAGCAGGCAGAGCAGAGCAGAGCCCATTGCGCAATAGGCGCAACGAGGGCTCCACACAAGCGAAGCAGGTGCTTGGCCGCGGCATCCCCAGCAAAGAGGAGCCGCAAGCTGAAGAGAAAAAACAGCTGACAGATAAAAATGACTGACTGAATGCTCTGCCGGCAGGAGCGGAGGAAGAGGAGTGAACCTGGCACGCTCCTCTGTGTCTGGCTGCCAGATGGGTCTTATTAAAAAGTAATCTGTATTTAGTTATTTATTTATTTATTTATTTTGCAGACTAAAGTAAAACTGAGGGGGGAAAAAAAAGCAATTGACCACTGAGCTCTCTAGGCAGCCAGAGGGGGGAGACGAGTGACTGGATCACCAGCCTCGGTCCCCACACCAGGAAAACTGTCACGAACTTAGGCTATGCCCTGCACAAGGGGCGAAGCCCCACTAAGTCCGGCAAGAACCAGGAGACGGAACAGTCTCCTGCAAAAAAAGAGAGGAAATAAAATCAATTAATCTTAAATTTTATTTTTTTTTTCAATTGGAAAAAACCTAAGACAATCCCTAAGGAAATTAAGTACTTGCTTGATCCCAAAAAGAAGAAAACGAATGGCTGACTAGCCCAAATCAGGAGACCGCAGGGAGGGCTGATCCGTCTGCTGGAGACAGACAAATACTGAAGGGGTGCGGGGTAGGCTCTGTCCTGATATAGGATACCCTTTCAGTTTTGATCTGTCTCCATCTGCTGGACAGGAGGCTCAACCCACGGTCTGGACTGATCCGGGTACATACAGGGAATATTATTTTAATTAGTTGGAGTAGATGGGAAAACTGGTTCTTACCTGCTAATTTTCATTCCTGTAGTACCACATCAGTCCAGACTCCTGGGTTTTGCTTCCCTGCCAGCAGATGGAGACAGAAAAACTTTCACTGACACTGTACATAACCCAGTGTGCCACCTGCAGTCCCTCAGTATTGACCCATATCCAAGCCAAGATGACAGCAACATCCATAAATTTCTAAGCAAACTCCCTCTCCTCCATGTGCCAGAAGGTGGTGAAGTTGCCCAAAAACACAATGGAAAACTCGTTTCCCAAATTTAATATAAGCGATCAGCATTGAAAAACTCCACACTATATACAAAGCAACAGTACGAGCAGCGGACTCTCTCCCCCAGTAAATGGGCAGGTCTCTGGACTGATCTGTGGTACTACAGGAATGAAAATTAGCAAGTAACCAATTTTCCTTTCCCTATACGTACCCACAACAGTCCAGACTCCTGAGATGTACCTAAGCTCCCCTTAACTTGGGTGGGACCTGGAGAGTTTCGCTTGTAGAACACGCTCACCAACGCACATGGAAGCCAAAGCCCTGAAATCCAAGCGATAATGCCTATCAAAAATGTGCAACAACTTCCCAGTAGCTGCTCAGAAAATTTCATGCAGAGATACCTGTTGTAACTCAGCCCAGGAAGTCGCCTGAAAATGTGAGAAGTCCGCCGCTAAACAACCCCCCCCCCCCGGCAGTGGGAGCCCTTTAGAAATTAAGTCGACTTAATCACTTCCTTCAGCCATCACACAATTGCAGCCTTACTTCCCTTCTTTGGATCACTCCACAGTATAAAGAGGTGATCTGATCTATGGCAATCATAAATGACCTTTAGATATCTCAATAATGCATGCCTCCGATCTAAGAGCCTAAGCTCCCCCTCGTGAGGTACAGAGCAATCCAAATCCAGAAAAGCTGGAAGCTCCACTGTCTAACTAAGATGGAATGCAGAGACTTCCTCAGGCAGAAAAGGCGGCACTATGTATAAAGATACCCCTGAATCTGACATCTGTAGGAATGGTTAAAAGGTGAGGTGAAAGAGGCTATTTTAGCCAAAACAAATCCTTCAAAAATTGGAAGAAGGATCCATCTGAAGGAAATAGGATAAAACATAAGCATTGTCAAGTTAAGTGTAAAACATTAATAAGACAGGAGAAGAGAGAATTTGAAATGAAGTTGACCATAGAGGCAAAAACTCATAATAAAAACTTTTTAAAATATATCCAAAGCAAGAAACCTGTGAGGGAGTCGGTTGGACCATTAGAAGGCTGAGGGTTTAAAGGGGCTCTTAGGGAAGATAAGGCCATTGCAGAAAGACTAAATGAATTATTTGCTTCCGTGTTTACTATTGAAGATGTTGGGGAGATACCAGTTCCGGAGATGGTTTTCAGGGGTGATGAGTCAGACGAATTGAACGAAATTACTGTGAACATGGAAGATGTAGTAGGACAGATTGACAAACTAAAGAAGAGCAAATCACCTGGACCAGATGGGTATGCATCCTAGGGTACTGAAGAAACTCAAAAATGAAATTTCTGATCTATTAGTTAAAATTTGTAATCTATCATTAAAATCATCCATTGTACCTGAAGACTGGAGGATGGCCAATGTAACCCCAATATTTAAAAAAGGCTCCAGGGGCGATCCGGGTAACTAGAGACCAGTGAGCCTGACTTCAGTGCCGGGAAAAATAGTGGAAACCATTCTCAAGATCAAAATCGTAGAGCATATAGAAAGACATGGTTTAATGGAACACAGTCATAAGAACATGCCATACTGGGTCAGACCAAGGGTCCATCAAGCCCAGCATCCTGTTTCCAACAGTGGCCAATCCAGGCCATAAGAAACTGGCAAGTACCCAAAAACTAAGTCTATTCCATGTTACCATTGCTAATGGCAGTGGCTATTCTCTAAGTGAACTTAATCGTGGGTAATGGACTTCTATTCCAAGAACTTATCCAATCCTTTTTTTAAACACAGTTATACTAACTGCACTAACCACACCCTCTGGCAACAAATTCCAGAGTTTAATTGTGCGTTGAGTAAAAAAGAACTTTCTCAGATTAGTTTTAAATGTGCCCCATGCTAACTTCATGGAGTGCCCCCTAGTCTTTCTATTATCCAAAAGAATAAATAACCGAATCACATCTACCCGTTCTAGACCTCTCATGATTTTAAACATCTCTATCATATCCCCCCTCAGCCGTCTCTTCTCCAAGGTGAAAAGTCCTAACTTCTTTAGTCTTTCCTCATAGGGGAGCTGTTTCATTCCCCTTATTTTGGTAGCCCTTCTCTGTACCTTCTCCATCGCAATTATATCCTTTTTGAGATGCAGCGACCAGAACTGTACGCAGTATTCAAGGTGTGGTCTCACCATGGAGAGATACAGAGGCATTATGATATTTTCCGTTTTATTCACCATTCCCTTTCTAATAATTCCCAACATTCTGTTTGCTTTTTTGACTGCTGCAGCACACTGAACAGACGATTTCAATGTGTTATTCACTATGACGCCTAGATCTCTTTCTTGGGTTGTAACACCTAATATGGAACCCAACATTGTGTAATTATAGCATGGGTTATTTTTCCCTATATGCATCACCTTGCACTTATCCACATTAAATTTCATCTGCCATTTGGATGCCCAATTTTCCAGTCTCACAAGGTCTTCCTGCAATTTATCACAATCTGCTTGTGATTTAACTACTCTGAACAATTTTGTGTCATCTGCAAATTTGATTATCTCACTCGTCGTATTTCTTTCCAGATCATTTATAAATATATTGAAAAGTAAGGGTCCCAATACAGATCCCTGAGGCACTACACTGTCTACTCTCTTCCACTGAGAAAATTGTCCATGTAATCCTATCTGTCTTTTAGCCAGTTTGCAATCCACGAAAGGACATCGCCACCTATCCCATGACTTTTTACTTTTCCTAGAAGCCTCTCATGAGGAACTTTGTCAAACGTCTTCTGAAAATCCAAGTATACTACATCTACCGGTTCACCTTTGTCCACATGTTTATTAACTCCTTCAAAAAAGTGAAGCAGATTTGAGAGGCAAGACTTGCCTTGGGTAAAGCCATGCTGACTCTGTTCTATTAAACCATGTCTTTCTATATGTTCTGTGATTTTGATGTTTAGAACACTTTCCACTATTTTTCCTGGCACTGAAGTCAGGCTAACCGGTCTGTAGTTTCCCGGATCGCCCCTGGAGCCCTTTTAAAATATTGGGGTTACATTAGCTATCCTCCAGTCTTCAGGTACAATGGATGATTTTAATGATAGGTTACAAATTTTTACTAATAGATCTGAAATTTCATTTTTTAGTTCCTTCAGAACTCTGGGGTGTGTACCATCCGGTCCAGGTGATTTACTACTCTTCAGTTTGTCAATCAGGTCTACCACATCTTCTAGGTTCACTTTGATTTGATTCAGTCCATCTGAATCATTACCCATAAAAACCTTCTCCATTACGGGTACCTCCCCAACATCCTCTTCAGTAAACACCGAAGCAAAGAAATCATTTAATCTTTCTGTGATGGCCTTATCTTCTCTAAATGCCCCTTTAACCCCTCGATCATCTAATGGTCCAACTGACTCCCTCACAGGCTTTCTGCTTCAAATATATTTACAAAAGATTTTACTGTGAGTTTTTGCTTCTACAGCCAACTTCTTTTCAAATTCTCTCTTAGCCTGTCTTATCAATGTCTTACATTTAACTTGCCAACGTTTATGCTTTATCCTATTTTCTTCTGTTGGATCCTTCTTCCAATTTTTGAATGAAGATCTTTTGGCTAAAATAGCTTCTTTCACCTCCCCTTTTAACCATGCCGGTAATCGTTTTGCCTTCTTTCCACCTTTCTTAATGTGTGGAATACATCTGGACTGTGCTTCTAGAATGGTATTTTTTTTTTTAAACAATGACCATGCCTCTTGGACATTTTTTACTTTTGTAGCTGCTCCTTTCAGTTTTTTTTCTAACAATTTTTCTCATTTTATCAAAGTTTCCCTTTTGAAAGTTTAGCACGAGAGCCGTGGATTTGCACACTGTTCCTCTTCCAGTCATTAAATCAAATTTGATCATATTATGATCACTATTGCCAAGCGGCCCCACCACTGTTACCTCTCTCACCAAGCCCTGTGCTCCACCGAGAATTAGATCTAAAATTGCTCCCTCTCTTGTTGGTTCCTGAACCAATTGCTCCACAAAGCTATCATTTATTCCATCCAGGAACATTATCTCTCTAGCGTGTCCCAATGATACATTTACCCAGTCAATATTGGGGTAATTGAAGTCTCCCATTATTACTGCGCTACCAATTTGGTTAGCTTCCCTAATTTCTCTTAGCATTTCACTGTCCATCTCACCATCTTGACCAGGTGGACGGTAGTATACTCCTATCACTATAGTCTTCCCCGATATACAAGGGATTTCTACCCATAAAGATTCAATTTTGTATTTAGTCTCATGCAGGATGTTTATCCTGTTGGACTCTATGCCATCCCGGACATAAAGCACCACACCACCTCCCGGGTGCTCCTCTCTGTCATTGCGATATAAATTGTACCCCGGTATAGCACTGTCCCATTGGTTATCCTCTTTCCACCATGTCTCTGAGATGCCAATTAAGTCTATGTCATCATTCACTGCTATACATTCTAATTCTCCCATCTTACTTCTTAGACTTCTGGCATTAGCATACAAACATTTCAAAGTTTGTTTTTTGTTTGTATTTTCATTCTGCTTTTTAATTGATAGGGATAAGTTAGAATTTTTTAGCTCAAGTGAGTTTTTAGTTACAAGAACTTGGACTATTTTTCTAATTATTGGAACCTCACTGTCGGGATGCCCTAATTCTAATGCATCATTAGTATCCTTTGAAGAAACCTCTTTCTGAACCATGCGCTGCTGAGCGACTGTCGGCTTTCCCCTTTGTTCTAGTTTAAAAACTGCTCTATTTCCTTTTTAAAGGTTAGCGCCAGCAGTCTGGTTCCACCCTGGTTAAGGTGGAGCCCATCCCTTCGGAAGAGACTCCCCCTTCCCCAAAAGGTTCTGCAGCTCCTAACAAAACTGAATCCCTCGTCCTTGCACCATCGTCTCATCCACGCATTGAAACTCTGGAGCTCTGCCTGCCTCTGGTGACCTACGAACAGGAAGCATTTCAGAGAATGCTACGCTGGAGGTTCTGGATTTAAGCTTTCTACTAAGAGCCTAAATTTGGCTTCCAGAACCTCCCTCCCACATTTTCCTATGTCGTTGGTACCCACATGTACCACGACAGCCGACTCCTCCCCAGCACTGTCTAAAATCCTATTCTAGGTGACGAGTGAGGTCCGCCACCTTCGCACCAGGTAGGCATGTTACCAGGCGATCCTCACGCCCACCAGCCACCCAGCTATCTACATTCCTAATAATCGAATCACCAACTATGACAGCCGACCTAACCCTTCCCTCCTGGGCAGTAGGCCATGGGGAGATATCCTCAGTGTGAAAGGATATTGCATCACCTGGAGAGCAAGTCCTTGCTACAGGATCCTTTCCTGCTGCACCCGGTTGATGCTCTCCCATCATGAGACCTTCTTCCTCCAAGGCAGCACGAGGGCTGCCAGTCTGAAGTTGGGACTTGACTACTATGTCCCCTGAAGGTCTCATCTATATACCTCTCTGTCTGCCTCAGCTCCTCCAGGTCTGCCACTCTAGCCTCCAGAGATCAGACTCATTCTCTGAGAGCCAGGAGCTCTTTTGCATCGCATGCACATGTACAACTTCTCACCGGTGGTTAAAAAATCATACATGTGACACTCTATGCAAAAGACTGGGAAGCCCCCCTCTTGCTGCTGGACTGCTGCCTTCATCTCAATTTTGATCAGTTCCTAGTTAAGTTGTAGGTTGCTATGGGAATGTGTCTAACGTCCTTTAAATGTATTATTGAATTCACTGTGTGTCTGGTAGTGGCCAACCTGGGTCTGATCGAATTCTCAAAGTTTTTGTTGATGTTGTTTTTTGTTTTTTTTGTGAAAGTGGCACCTGCCTATAAATTAAGGGATGAGCTAGGGGTGGGTGGATTGGGAAATACAAACAGTCTAACTTCAGTTAGTCAGCCAGAGTGACTCACTGCTCTCTTGATTAACAAATGTTGGTACCTATTCAAACCCAATCACACTACCTCAACACCTTTCCAAGGTAAGTAACCGAGCTGAACTATTCAACCTTTTTACTTAGGTATAAACTGCTCCTAGCTTATTTCTAGCTTCTGGCTACTTTTTGGGTTGGGTTTTTTTTTTTTTTAATACAAACACTCAGTTCTTTAAAAGTCTGCAGAACACTCAGTTCTGCAGACTTTTAAAAATAAACACACTACCTACTGCTTACTAGCTACCTTATTGACTATTTAAAAATACAGTCTAACTTGTTTATTCACTGCCTTTCTGACTATTAAAAGCACAAACACACAAACACACTAAATAATATTCCCAAAATAGTTAACTTTGCCCCAATACTTTTAAAAAGGACAATGTCCCAAGCAAAAACTTACTGATTCCTTTCAACCACCAGCAAGGCGATCCTCTCCTCTCAGAGTTCCCACTGAGAGGAGAGGATCAATATGGATTTACCCAAGGGAAGTTTGCCTAACAAATCTGCTTCATTTTTTTTGAAGGGGTTAATAAACATGAGGATAAAGGTGAACCGGTAGATGTGGTGTATATGGATTTTCAGAAGGTGTTTGACAAAGTCCATCATGAGAGGCTTCTAAGAAAACTAAAAAGTCATGGGATGGGCGGCAATGGCCTTTCGTGGATTACAAACTGGTTAAAAAAGACAGGAAACAGAGAGTAGGATTAAATGGTCAATTTTCTCAGTGGAAAAGCATAAACAGTGGAGTGCCTCAGGGATCTGTACTTGGACCGGTGTTTTTCAACATATATATATAAATGATCTGGAAAAGAATACGATGAGTGAGGTTAATACAAGTTAGCATGAAGTTAGCATGGGGCACATTTAAAACTAATCGGAGAAAGTTCTTTTTTACTCAACGCACAATTAGACTCTGGAATTTGTTGCCAGAGGATGTGGTTAGTGCAGTTAATATAGCTGTGTTTAAAAAAGGATTGGATAAGTTCTTGGAGGAGAAGTCCATTACCTGCTATTAAGTTCACTTAGAGAATAGCCACTGCCATTAGCAATGGTTACATGGAATAGACTTGGTTTTTGGGTGCTTGCCAGGTTCTTGTGGCCTGGATTGGCCACTGTTGGAGACGGGATGCTGGGCTTGATGGACCCTTGGTCTGACCCAGGATGGCATTTTCTTATGTTCTTAGGTTATCAAATTTGCAGATGATACAAAATTATTCAAGGAGGACCTTGCAAGACTGGAAGACTGGGCATCCAAATGGCAGATGAAATTTAATGTGGACAAGTGCAAGGTGTTGCTTATAGAGAAAAATAACCCTTGCTGTAGTTACATGATGTTAGGTTCCATATTAGGAGCTACCACCCAGGAAAAAGATCTAGGCATCATAGTGGATAATACTTTAAAATCGTCGGCTCAGTGTGCTGCAGCAGTCAAAAAAACAAACAGGAATTGTTAGGAAGGGAATGGTTAATAAAACGAAAAATGTCATAATGCCTCTATATCACTCCATGGCGAGACCGCACCATGAATACTATGTACAATTCTGGTTGCCGCATCTCAAAAAAGATATAGTTGCAATGGAGAAGGTACAGAGAAGGGCAACCAAAATGATAAAGGGGATGGAACAGCTCCCCTATGAGGAAAGGCTGAAGAGGTTAGGGCTGTTCAGCTGGGAGAAGAGACAGCTAAGGGGGGAATATGATAGAGGTCTTTAAGATCATGAGAGGTCTAGAACGAGTAGATGTGACTCGGTTATTTACACTTTCGAATAATAGAAGGACTAGGGGGCATTCCATGAAGTTAGCAAGTAGCACATTTAAGACTAATCGGAGAAAATTCTTTTCCACTCAACGCATAATAAAGCTCTGGAATTTGTTGCCAGAGGATATGGTTAGTGCAGTTAGTGTAGCTGGGTTCAAAAAAGGTTTGGATAAGTTCTTGGAGGAGAAGTCCATTAACGGCAATTAATCAAGTTTACTCAGGGAATAGCCACTGCTATTAATTGCATCAGTAGCTTGGGATCTTCTTAGTGTTTGGATAATTGCCAGGTTCTTGTGGCCTGGTTTGGCCTCTGTTGGAAACAGGATGCTGGGTTTGATGGACCCTTGGTCTGACCCAGCATGGCAATTTCTTATGTTCTTATGGGATCTCAACACAACAGCACCTGGAACTCTGAAATTCTCCTGGCTAAACAAATAGCCACAAGAAAACCAATTTAAGAGTCAAGTCCTTAACCATAGTCTCTTTAGTGGTTCAGAGCCTCACCAATCCTCTAAGGACTAGATTCAGATTCCAAGACAGACAAATGTTCCACACCTAAGGATGCAAGATCTTAGCTCCTCGAAGGGACTGTATAACAATCCAGATGTGTGGACAGAAGATATCCTTGCACCTTACCCCGGAGACAACCCAATTTCGCTACCTGGACTCTCAGAGAGTTAAAGGCCAGTCCCTTGCCCAGAACCTGTCTGTAGAAAACCCAAAATATGCGATACCGTAGACTGAACAGGGTGAGGCTGCACTCCATCAACAGGAGACCAAAGATTAGAGGATTCTTCAAATTCATAATAAGATAAGGATGTAGCCTGCAATAAGGTGGAAATAACACTTTGGAATATCCCCTCCATCTCATGTTGTCTCCTCTCAGAAGCAAAGCCACGAGACAAGAAGTGAACCCACCTGATCCAAAAATATAGGCCCTGGTGGAAAAGAGAATCGACCGATGTCCGAACCTCAAGGGCCCATCTATGGCCATGTTGATCAGATCTGGGAAGCATGGTCAATGTGGCCGAGCTACCAGGATCATGTTGCCCGGGTGTTTCTCTATCCGCTGTAATCCCTTGTCCACCAGAGGCCACAGGAGGGAAGACAAAGAAGAATCCCTCGAGTCCACGGCAACACCAGAGCTCCAGTTCCTTCTGTACTGTGTTCTGTTCGGTGACTGTAAAACCGCAACGCCTTTGTGTTCTCTTTGGTCGGGATAGCCCCATCATCCATGAATGAGACACATCGCTGCCTCTGACAGTTCCCATTCCCTGGATCCCTAATTTTCTCTGACTGAGAAAATCGGCCTGAACGTTGTTCATCTTGGGAATGTGAGATGCTGCCAGCCACTCTAAATGCTGCTCTGCCCAAATAATCAACTCCTAGGGCTCATGAGCCACTGCCCGATTCTTGGTTCCGCCATGACAGTTGAGGTAGGCCACCATCGTCGCATTGTCTGAAAGGATCCATACTGGATGGCCATATAACCTTGGCAGACAGGCAAGCAACGCGAAATGCACCACTCTCAACTCTAACCGACTGATAGACCATGAGGCCTCCTGTTTCGACTATTGGCCTTTTGCTTACTGCTTTTGCCACACCACTCTCCTCCATCTGTAGAGGTTTTTATCCATGGTGACTATTATCCATATGGAACCTTCAATTCTGCACAACACTCAAGATTGGTGCGAGTAAGCCACCACAAATGACTGACCCTGGTTTCCCCCTCTATCGGAAGAGGAAGCTCTTCCAATAATGGATTCCAGCAGGAGAAGAGTCCCTTGCAGAGACTACATAATAGCAAACGCCCAATGCATTAATTCCAATGTCTATGCCATAGAATCAAGGTCCTGTAAACAGTCCCAGACCCTGGGCACCAACAAGCTCTAGCAGAAGCCTAATTTGACTCTGCAATTTCAGCAATCTCTCTCTGTGAGAAACACTCTCTTTGCAAGCATGTCGAACTGAGCTCTCGAATACTCCAGAGTTTGAAAGAGGACTAAATGGCTCATTGCTAGGTTCATCACTCATCCCAGAGACTTCAAGCGCATCAGTACCTTTTGTACTGATTGTTGACTGAGGTTCTCTGATTCTGCATGAATGAGCCAGTCATCCAGATATGGATGCACCAATACACCCTCCTTTTGCAATGCGGTCGCCCCCTCCACCATCACCTTGGTGAAGGTATGTGGAGCCATCGCCAGTCAAAGAGAAGGGCTCGAAACTGAAAATGTTGCCTTACTATCATGAACCTCAGTAATTTCTGATGCTCCAGCCTGATGGCTATGTGCAGATATGCAAGGGAGAGTTCTTGGCATCTCTCACCTTGACAGAGGCATATCACTGCTGTTGCAACCAGGAATGTGGACTCTTGAGCCGGCCTTGTGGAGAAGAGTTAGAAGAGAAGATGGACTCCACTGAAGAGAAGACCGGGTTGGCGGAAGGCTGACCGAGAACCATGTAGAAACTTCACCCTGGAAGTCCGTGGCACACCCGAGAGGAGCCCGTGAGCACCCGGACTGCTGGGACTTAGGCGAGAGTATTGAGGAAGTAATCTTCACCCTGGAAGTCCAAGATCCCCCCAGGAGGAGCCCGTGAGGACCTGGACTGCTGGGACAGGCGACGGTGATGCGAAGCGATGAGAAGATGATCCAGGTGATGAAACAGGCGGGAGACAGGAGAAGCGGAAGAAAAGCTAAGATCAAAAGCGAGAGAGTCAAGCTATGGAATTTGAAACTGATACCGTGGAGTAGATCTGGATCAGCAAGGCAGGAGTCACAGGAGCTGTAGAGACTGGAACTGGAATCACAGGAGCTGGAGTCACAAATCAGGAGTCACAGAAGCAGGAGTCACAGGAACCGAAGTCACAGAATAGAGACTGGAATCACAGGAGCTGGAGTCGTAGGATGGCAAAAAGACTCTGAAGCAAAACTCTGTTGCTAAGCGATTCTAAACAGTTAGACGCCGGCTTAAGTACGTTGCCGGCGTCTGACATCAACCAGGGGGCTGTCCTTTGCCTACAGGTGCTGAACCGTTAGCAGGACTTTTCTTCGTGTGCGCCCCGAAGGGGCGGAGCCTAAATCGGACCTCGGCGACGTCTCCCTTGTGGAGACGCCGCCGCAAGGCGGCATGGCAGGCCCAGCTCTCACCGCGACTCGGCCCGGCCTCCGTTGAAAGAACCAAGGTAAGGACCCGGTTGCTAGTCTAGTGACCGGGACCACAACTGCTATGACAGACCTCAGAGTTTCCATGTGGAGAATCACATTTACCTTTTTAAATCCATTCTCTCTTGAATTGGATTCTGGAGGGAAAGAAACAGGATGCTTAACTTAAAATTGACCTCTGGCCACACTAAGCATGTTCAGGGTCTGAGCCAACAAACTCAGCAAGAAATCTCTGAGAAAAATGAAAAAAATCTGAGCAGAGTCCGAAGTGACTCTCAATCGTATGCAATCTCTCCCTCTTCTACAGGTGAGAAAGCCATTTCCCCATCAGAATCCTCCGATGTCTCATGATATACACATTCCCTTGAACATTACCAGGGACAGCTCCCTGCGGCATTTGCCCGTCATCACAGACAAATGGGAGGCCCGAGCATGCGATCCCTACATAGTAGGTTGCTTCAGCTTTGCTGGGCACTCCTGCAGAAAGGTCTGCAGGCTTTGGAAACATTCTGACCAGGAGAAGGATGAAGGATCTAATACTGGAGCCCATAGGCCCAACCTTTCTCTCTCCAACCTCTCTTTCTCAAGGGAAGCTTCTGCCCTCGGGAACAAGAGAGGAGGAGAACCAACCATTGTCTCACATCCCACTCCACACCCCTCCAGAGATACCATAGGCTGAGGGGATGTCCCAACATGGGCAAATGCTGCAGTGGTCAAATTGCTTTGAGCATCTAAACAGTGCTCACACAAATGGAGAGAACGCGAGGAATTGTTATCAGATGGCAAGCCTCACATATAACAATTCGCTTAGACCTGTTCATCCCTGGTGCTTAGCTCTCATGAACTTTAGCTCTAGGTGGCTCCTGCATGGACAATAATGCCACCCAGGCGTACACGCACACCCCTCTAGGACGCGTGCAAATACGCACCCAAGACTAGGTCGCGGTCATACATGCATAAGTATCTATGCAAATACAAGTTTAAGTACCTGCGCAAATTCTCGCTCAAGTCTAGGTTGCAGATGTACATACTCAAATCTAGGCCGCGGCCTTAAGTGCATAGGTCCCTGCGCATACAACCGCCACGTGGCGAGAATGTAAACACACACCTTCACACATGGGGAAAGAACCGCTGCCGTGGCCTACCACATGGCTAAGCAAAGCCTGCCTGCACCTGGATCCATTCAACATCCAGCACCAAAAATCATTGAAAGCCCGAAGAGCTTCTCAATAGCTCAGGCCTCTTGAATGGCCGAGAATCCATGGAGACTGGGGCCGAGAGCCAGAATCCCCCGCTGCTTTTACCACTAAACAAGTTTTGTGCATAAGCAAATTAAAACCAGCAGAAGACCTCTACCAGAACCAGAGACTCCTCCTCAGTGCAACTGCCTCTCTGCACGTCCGAGGAACAAACAATAGTTGAGGAAATTCCCCTGCTTCTCCCATCGACGCTGCTAGGGAATCGAAAATGGCTGCCGTTTCTGTGCTGACAGGGAAAGCCTCAGCATTAGACCCTGTCATCCGCATGGCTCGTTCTACCGATGTGACCGTGCTTGACGCAGACCCCCCAAACGCAATGCCGCTTTTGCTACACACACACGTTCCTTCCCGCAGAACTACCAACACCTCAATGGCAAGCAGAGGTACAGTCCCTCAGCACCACAGAGCCAACATCCAGTCTCCTCCATGGATAGAGAAGCTGCTAATAAAAAAACCCATCACTGAGCTCCCTGAGCTGCTAAGGTAGCTCCCTCCCAGAACCCCGCTGCTGCAAAGATTCCTCCAACTAGTTCCTTGCTCTCTTTTTTTTGTTTTGTTTTACTCTCTGAGAACAAATAAAGATACAAAGAAACCAATACTTTCCTTTGGTGCAGAGGTTCTGGTTCCAGGAGTGCAGGCCACATGGCAGATCAGAAAAGAGCCAGACCACTGGCTATATCCATCTCCTTTCGCTAAACTTTAGCAACCCAGCCAGGGACACACCGTATATAAAAGAGATACTTCCCTGCTCCACTGCGCTTGCAGTGCAGAACTGTCAGCAGTTTCCACCGCTGGCTCATGGGTGATGAGGGATCTAGACCACCAGATGTCCACGCCACAGATCTCCGGACTGAGCTATCAGAAGGGTCACCTATCCCCTACTCGTCTGCCTCAAACCAAGGGGGATGAGCCCACTAGGACCTCACAACCTCCTGGGAGGATCCAGAAATTGTCTTTTAATCTTCTTTTTTTAATTTCTCTCTCTCCAGACTGCAGGGTTTACACCATCTACCATCTGTTGGAGACAGAGAAATATTGAAAGACTGCAGGTGTCACACTGGGTTATGTACAGTGTCAGTGAAACTTTCTCTTATCTCCATCTCCAGGAGTCTGGACTGATCTGGGTACATACAGGGAAGTGAAACTCTCTCCATTTGCTTATTCTTAATTGTAGACAAAAATTTTAAAATATAACAAAAAATAAAAATGCTACAGAGAAGGGCGACCAAAATGATAGAGAATTGAACAGCTCGCCTATGAGGAAACGCTAAAGAGATTAGGGCTGTTCAGCTTGGAGAAGAGACGGTTGAGAGGGTATATGATAGAGGTCTGTAAAATCATGAAAGGTATAGAACGGGTAAATGTGAATCAGTTATTTACTCTTTTGGCTAATAGGACTAGGGGGCACTCCATGAAGTTAGCAAGTGACATTTAAAATAAACTGGAAAAAATTATTTTTCACTCAACACATTATTAAGCTCTGGAATTTGTTGCTGTTCATATTAACTGTGAAAGAGATGCGATTAAACTGATGTCTTCTTGTGGTCTGATGAACGTTCATAATAAATCCTAGGGATGTACATTTGTTAGGTCATTCATTTCGGTGGTATGTGTGTACCTCGCTGACATACAGTACAGTATTACCCGTTACGGAAAATACACACGTGCTGTTTTATGCGTGTACTGTAAGTCTGAAGTATGTGCATACCACTGAAATTAATAATCTAACAAATGCACACCCCTAGTAAATTATTTATACAAATATACATTAGGTTCAACACAATATATGTCTGTAAAACACATACATCATTATTTCAGTTTTGTAACTTCATGCTGATTAGTAAGCACATACCTTCAGTTTTTCAGAGTGGTTACAAGGTAGCTTTGAACTCTCAATCAGGAGCTGGTCATACTGTTTATGGCCCTTATATTCCCTGACCCGTTTCTCGTGGACCCACGCCCTCTCAGGCTCATTGCTAAAAAACTGTACATGATATTCACGGGCACCTGAAAGTAAAAAATAACTTTACTAGCTTTCATCCCACAGAGAGGACAAAGTTATAAAGACCGGCTGCTGGAAATGTGCTCTCATTGCAAAAATATTAGCAAACAAACTGCAGGTTATACGTATTTTGGACAAGCTTTCGAGAAATCCACTCTTCAGGAAACCATAACTGAGTTTTTATGCCTAAATCTTTAACAGGACAATGAAGTTTCTTACCTGTAATGTTGGACAGCAGGATATCAGTTCTCACATGTAAGTGGCATCATCAGATAGAGCCCTGCACAAAACTTTGATTTTGAAGCTTCTAGAAGCTTTGAGCGTGTCCTACTGGGTATGTGCAATCCTAGCCAGCTCCCTGCCTTCCAGGCAAGATCCCTCAGTCTATAATCAAACTAAGACTTGGAGAAACCAATTCCAAGGGGAAGTAGGAGGGATTTTGTAAAGACTGGCATTTTGCTGTCCATCAGAGAACCAACATTACAGGTAAGTAACTTCACTTTCTCTGAGGACAAGCAGGATGGCAGTCCTCATATGTGGAGGCTCCCAAGTTACATGTTCCCTCAAACAAAAAGGGTAAAACTAAACAGTGTCAAAGGCACTACTGTTTTGGGTGGCATCAGGCCAACCTCATATTATCTGTTTTTCCTTGCAATCTGACCAATAATGGGCCCTAGGAGGGAACAGAGTTGGGTTCTACACCTCAAAAAGACTCCATAGAACACACTGTTTAAAATTCAGTTTTGCATTAGGAACACTTGCTAAAACAGGGGTGTGTTGTGAACGTGTGGAGAAAATCCTACTTTGCTGCTTCAAATTTGACACAGTCACAGCTCCAGCACAGTGCGTTTAGACATGCCCCACTAGACTTAGGTTCACATGGGGGAGAGAATGGGTACAATTCACTAACCAAGAGAAAGTGAACTCTTGACTTTGGTCATTCTAAGTTTATTGATATCAAGAATAAAACCTGAATAGACTGATTGAGACTTTAGAGCCATCCAGATGGAAGGCTGTGGATTGCTTGTAGCTAACGAGTTAAACACAGAATGCCTTTACAGATTTATGTAAGACATTAGTCAGTGATTAGAAATATGCATACAACTTACTCGGAAAAAACTTTGAAAAAGGTGGGAAAGGCAACAGGATCTGTGGTAGATAGACCCCAGGACAAAACTTTGACCTTCCAGATCAGATATTATACTAACAGTGTAAAGGCTAAAAAAGAGTTTCTGACCACTGGGCGAGCACATTGCTGATATCCTACATCACAGTAAAAGGCTCAGTGGCGAGCTTCAACCAAAGCCCGCCTAATATAAAGCATACAAATTGGGCCGTACGGAGATGGACTTACCTTCTACATGGTGGAAAACCCCCAATTTCACCCAAGTGAAATTGAACCACATCAGTTATCCATTCAGCAAAGAGAAATACAGAAGACAGTTAAACAGGTTTCCTATGAAACGGGGGAAAAGGTTCTATGACTCTTCCCTCAAGCCACATGGGCTTTCCTCCTGAAATCCCTTCTGGATGCCAGAGGAATAGGATCCACATTATCAGACGGATTATGGGGCTGCAGGGCTATGCCTCCAACATTTGGGCTAAGATGGCCTCAACTTAATACTGGGATACAGTAGCAGCCCCTAGCCCATACATATCAATGTTGGAGAATACCCCAATTGATGCGATCCCTGATGAAAGTTCACCAAGGGAGCTTACACAGAATTTGTCTTAGGCAACAGAGAGCGATGAGGAAACTAGCTGTCTAGATTCTTCTCAGTTTATATGGGGTCTTATAAACTGTGAAATTTGAAAAAGCAGAGTTGCTTACCTGTAACAGGTGTTCTCCCAGAACAGCAGGATGTTAGTCCTCACATATGGGTGACATTATCAGATGGAGCCCTGTCACGGAATACTTTTGGAAAACAAAAACACAATAGATGCCTCAGTCTTATTTCAATATTTATTAGAACAGAGATGTGCTCAATGAATGCCCGACTCAGGCCGAGTTTCGCAGCTCGTTGGCCACTGCCTCAGGGGCTTGAACACTTCAAATTCTAGGTGGAACTCCACACAGTAAGTTTCATCAGACGTACATCAAATGTTTGATCAATGTTTCGGGTGGTATGCCGCACTCAGTTTCACATTGATTCAATGTGCTCGGCCAACGAGCTGCGAAACTCGGCCTGAGTCGGGCATTCATTGAGCACATCTCTGTTCTAATAAATATTGAAATAAGACTGAGGCATCTATTGTGTTTTTGTTTTCCTGACGGCTATCACATATCGCCTACCTCTTTGTTTTCTTGGACGGAATACTTTTGTCAAAGTTTCTAGAACTTTGACTGGCACACAGAGCATGCCCAGGATGCCACCAACCATGCATCCAGCAGGGGTCCCCCTTCAGTCTCGTTTGTAGCAAAAGTACGAGCGAAAAATAAAATAAGAAAACAGGAGCGAACCCAACTCAGTGGGGTGGCAGGGGGGGGGGGGTTTGTGAGGACTAACATCCTGCTGTCCTGGGAGAACACCTGTTACAGGTAAGCAACTCTGCTTTCTCCCAGGACAAGCAGGATGGTAGTCCTCACATATGGGTGAATAGCAAGCTACAGGGTAAGTAAGAATGAACACATTACACCTATACTAGTTAAATTGCACTGGCTGCAGATAGAGTACCGAATTAAATTCAAGGCGATGTGTATTCTACATAAATTAATTTTTGCAGACCAGGTAGACTGGCTGAATGCAACCATAAAATTACATGTCCCTCAAAGGAATTTGCGCGTGGCAAATAAGGGCTTGCTTTCTTTACCAACAGTCCAGTCAGCACATCTTAATCAAGTTAGAGAAAGAGCGCTATCTTTGGCGGGCCCGGGAATTTGGAACTCACTTCCAACTCCACTGAGGCTAGAATCAAACTTTAAAAAGTTTAAGCGGGAACTTAAGACCTGGTTCTTTAATAAAGCCTATACAGTTTAACCTAATGTAATATACCGTATTTTTCGCTCCATAAGACGCACTTTTTTTCCCCCAAAGGTGGGGGGAAAATGTATGTGCGTCTTATGGAGCGAATATAAAAAAAAAACCAAACAAAAATCTAACAAACACCCCCCCGACTCCCCCAAGACCTGCCGACTTAATTTCCTACAACCCCCCCCCCCCCCCCCCCAAGACCTGACAAATTAATTTCCTGCAACCCCCCACCCTCCTGACCCCCCCCCAAGACCTGCCAAACGTCCCTGGTGGTCCAGCGGGGGTCCGGGAATGATCTCCTGGGTGTGGGCCGTCGGCTGCCAGTAAACAAAATGGCGCCGACGGCCCTATGCCCTCACTATGTCACTGAGACCGACCGCTGCTATTGGTCGGTCTCAGTGACATAGTGAGGGCATAGGGCCGTCGGCGCCATTTTGTTTACTGGCAGCCGACGGCCCTATGCCCTCACTATGTCACTGAGACCGATCGCTGCTATTGGTCGGTCTCAGTGACATAGTGAGGGCATAGGGCCGTCGGCTGCCAGTAAACAAAATGGCGCCGACGGCCCTATGCCCTCACTATGTCAGTGAGACCGACCGCTGCTATTGGTCGGTCTCAGTGACATAGTGAGGGCATAGGGCCGTCGGCGCCATTTTGTTTACTGGCAGCCGACGGCTCACGCCCAGGAGATCGTTCCCGGACCGCTCCTGGACCCCCGCTGGACCACCAGGGACGTTTGGCAGGTCTTGGGGGGGTCAGGAGGGTGGGGGGTTGCAGGAAATTAATTCGGCAGGTCTTGGGGGGGTCAGGAGGGTGGGGGGTTGCAGGAAATTAATTCGGCAGGTCTTGGGGGGGTCAGGGGGGTGGAGGTTGTTAATTTAAAGGGTTGGGATGGGGGGGGGGTTTTGGGGGTTCCCACAGAAAGAAAAATTTTCTGATCTGGGGAGTGGACCGAAATGGCCCTCCCCAGACCCGAAAACAAAATGGGGAGAAAAAAAAAACTATGCACTCCCCTAATTTGCTCCATAAGACGCCCAGACACAGAGCCGGTTTAGCACAATTTTTTTTTTTTTTAAATTTTCCCCCTCTGAATCCTAGGTGCGTCTTATGGTCAGGTGCGTCTTATGGAGCGAAAAATACGGTACTGATGTAAATATTGGGACCAATTTTAGTTTTTTGAAAAGTTGTTGAGTATATTAAAAACCTATAGGGGTTAATAAGATAATACACAAATTTTACTTTTAATAGAAGCAGGGATCAATTTTAGACATGTTTGACGCACTGAAGAAGGCGGCTGAAATGATATAGGACAGGATGGGAGCTTTCTTTTAAGACTTTATAAGGATTTTAGATAGGTTTTACACACTGAAGGAGAATCTGGAGTGATGTAGGACATGATAGGAGCTATGTTTTTAGGAATATTCTAGGATTATTAGAAATTTTATGTAGAATGATAGTTTTAAGTTTTAAACTTTATGTTAATTTTATAATACATGATGTTTTTTGACAAAGCTCTCATTAGTCTTTCAACTGCTCTCCCCCAGCTCCCAATGAAGTGCCCCTCCCTGTCCGGTCTCAGTGGTGCACTCATTACTCTTCTATCCTATCCCAGTTTTTGGTTTTTTTTTTTCTTCCCCAGCTTTTAAATGCCTGTCAAGTCAACTTCTGTCCCTGTGCACCCCTCTCCTAATGCTCCGATTTGCAAATAAATCCTCACTTTGTAAACACTCTTGTCTAGCCAATGTGAACTGTCAAATATTTATTACCATCCTCCCCTCTTAAATGCCCTTGCTCTTAGAACTCATGTTAATTGTTCATTGTTTATTTATGAACTTCCTTGTTTAATTCCTTAACCAAAGTTTCTTTTAATGTTCACCTGATATTTTTATTAACTTATATTATTAACTGTTCTCTGTTCCATGTAAAAGATATGCCTCTTTTTGGCTTGTCCTTTTTGTTACATGTAAACCGGTACGATGTGTAAATGGATAAATGGCGGTCTCCGGCTGCAGGGGGAGAGGGTAGTACCTTCACCGCCGCGCTCGAGGAAGTGTACCCGCTGCCTCTAGGCCGCGCCCGAACTCGTCTCGCTCGGGGGGCCAAGTCCTCGCCGGGACCGAGGCTGCCTCTATGCCACACCCAAGCCCTTCTCACTCGGGGGCTAGGTCCCTGCCGCGAGTCGGCCACCGGACCGAGGCTCCTACCTCTGAGGGACCACGGAAGTCAGTTCGGGAAACTCAACTGGGGGAGGGACCGATTGGTATCACCGCAGGAGTACGGGGCTAGTCTTCAGTAGGTTTCTTCTAGGAATTTAGTCGTTTAGAATTTGAAAACACGCTCAGTGAGTGTGAGGTAGCTCCAAACTGCTTTGGAGACGGAAATTACTGAATTGCTGCACTTCCTGTGGGGGTATATGTACCCGTGCTGACGTCAGATCCGTCTCCAACTGCTAGCACGAGCACACTATACCCACTTGTTTTGAGTCCATCTGGCTACACGCCAGGAAAATACCATTTCTACTTTTAGCAGTGGATGCTGAAAAGGCCTTTGACTTTGTCCACTGGCCTTTTTTATTTCAAACAATGCAGGCCTTTAAGTTTGGGGAAACTTTTATTGGCTGGATTAAAAAGCTGTATGCAGCTCCTCAGGAGTGTCTGAAGGTAAACGGGGGGTATTCTCAGCCTTTTTTTGTAGGCCCTTTATCTCCCTTACTGTTTTTGCCTTATTTCTAGAGCCATTCACACACAAGATCCGAAACAACAATAACATTACCGGGGTGCAGGTGGGAGACTTCTCCTCCAAACGTTCGCTGTTTGCGGACGATATATTGTTCACTATAACGAATCCCATCCATTTTCTTCCAGCGATTAGTTTTGAGATATCAGAATTCAGTCAGTTTCGGGTTTCAAAATCAACTGGGACAAGTCCAAGTTACTTAACATATCGGTGCCTGAAGTCTTGGCCATGAATATAAGACAGTCCCATCCTTTCAGATGGGCCCCAAACAAGATAAAATATTTAGGGATTTATATAGGTAACACTTTAGACCTCTTTCATCTCAATTATCCACCACTAATGGCTAGGATATATAAGGAGTTAGAGGAGTGGGACCTTTATCACATTTCTTGGATAGGGCGCTTAGCTGTAATAAAAATGAACATTCTACCCAGGGTGTTACATCTCTTGCAGACGCTGCTGATTGAAGTCCAGGCTAAAATTCTTGAAAAATGGCAGCGGAGATTGTTAAAGTTTCTGTGGAAAGGGAAAAGACCCCAAGTGGCTAAAAGGATAATTTTGCTGCCTAAATCACAGGGGGGGCATGGGGATGCCCAATTTGCACTGCTTCCAGGAAGCAGCCCAATTGAAGGCTCTTATTGATTGGCACAAACTTATTGGGAAGAAACCATGGATGATACTAGAACAGGCAATCTTGGGCCCAATGCCTTTAACAGCCATTTTATGGCAACTACGAGATTCATGGAAATGACCGTCACATCTCCCGGAGACAGTTCAGCTTTCTTTAAAAATGTGGGTGTGATGGAAAAAAATTGTTAGTGGGCCTGAAGACTTACTATCAGAACACACATTTATTCCATAATGTACACTTTAAACCATCCGAGAACATTCTGGCCTTTAGGAGCTGGATCGCAAGAGGTATCACACAACTAACATATCTGGGAACCAGGGGGAATGATTCCATTCAGCTCTCTATGTGACAGATATCAATTAAGAGACATGGATGTGTTTCCATATTTACAGATATGTCACTTCATTGCACAGAACGGCATATTGGAGGATTTGGCACTTGGGATGTCTGTTTTTGAAAGTATGTGTAGACATGCTGATAAATCACAAACTTATCTCCAAGATTTATTTACTCATCATTGATAGGTTTTGGTTAGAATTTGCACATATCAAAGCATGGGAACAAGAGCTCCATTGCTCCTGGCTTGCGAAGGATTGGAAAAGCAGAGTTGCTTACCTGTAACAGGTGTTCTCACAGGACAGTAGGATGTTAGTCCTCACACATGCGTGACATCATCAGGATGGAGCCCAATCACGGAACACTTTTGTCAAAGTTTCTAGAACTTTGACTGGCACCTAATGGGCATGCCCAGCATGGTACTAACCCTGCAACCAGAAGTGGTCCCCCTTCAGTCTTGTGTATAGTAAAAGTACGTGCGAAAAATAAAATAAATCGCAAGCGAACCCAACTCCACGGGGTGGTGGGCGGGTTTTGTGAGGACTAACATCCTGCTGTCCTGTGAGAACATCTGTTACAGGTATGCAACTCTGCTTTCTCACAAGACAAGCAGGATGGTAGTCCTCACATATGGGTGAATAGCGAGCTGAGGATACCCGAGCGAAGTACCAAATCATCAGGCACAACAACAGGGGTGGATTTGGGAGGAGGGCATCCTAAAAACCCAGTACGGGTCGCTGGTAGGACATTGGGTATTAAGCTGAAAACAGGTTGCGCAGGACAGACTGGCCAAAAATGGAATCTTGCCTGCCAGCCTTATCCAAGCAATAATGGGCTGTGAAGGTATGGAGAGAGCTCCAGGTCACAGCCTGACAAATATCAATAAGTGAAACTGAACGAAGGTGTGCCACTGAAGTTGCAATGGCCCTTACAGAGTGTGCTTTCACATGATCTTGTAGTGGAATGCCTGCTTGCTGGTAGCAAAAGGAGATACAGTCCCGCCAGCCAGGAGGAAAGGGTCTGTTTTCCCACTGGATTTCCCAATTTGATGTTATCAAAGGAGACAAATAATTGGCTGGATTTCCTGTGGGCTGACATGCGATCTAAATAAAATGCCAGGGCACGTTTGCAGTCCAGGGAATGAAGAGCCCTTTTCTCCTGGGTTTGAATGGGGCCTTGGAAAGGAAGTAGGTAAAGTGATAGATGAAATTAAGATGAAATTCTGACACTACCTTTGGTAAGAACTTAGGGTGTGTACGGAGGAGAACACTGTCGTGCAGAAATTTAGTGTAAGGCGGGTAGGTTACTAATGCCTGTAACTCACTAACTCTGCAAGCGGATGTTATAGCGAGAAGAAAAATTACTTTCCAGGTGAGACAGCGAAGATCGCAGGATTGTAGAGGCTCAAATGGAGGTTTCATGAGCTATCCTAAGACCACGTTAAGGTCCCAAGCAGGGGCCGGAGGGCACAAGGGAGGTTTTAGGTGGAGCAAACCTCTCATGAAGCGTGCGACTAAGGGATGTGTGGAAATAGATACATCCCCCACACCATTGTAGAAAGCGGCTACCGCACTTACATGCACTCTTATAGAGGAAGTTTTAAGGCCTGACTGAGAGATGCCAGAGATAGTCCAGAAACTTCGAGGTGGAACAAGCGAAGGGGGTCGATGGACAAAGATGTGCACCAGACCGTAAATCTTTTCCACTTAGAGTGATAAGAGTGTCTCGTGAAAGGCTTTCGTGAAGCTACAAGGACTCGAGATACCGACTCCGAAAGGTTAAGGGGTCGAAGTATCAGCCTTTCAATATCTAGGCTGTCAGTGACAGGGCTGGGAGGTTGGGGTGGCATAGGCGCCCGTTGTTCTGAGTTATCAGTAGCGGGTCTGTCCCCAGGCGAACGTGCTGGCGTACTGAGAGGTCCTGGAGGATTGGAAACCAGGCTTGGCGTGGCCAGTGAGGGGCTATTAGAATCATTGAGCCCTTGTCTCTTCGTAACTTCACGAGAGTCTTGGAGATGAGTGGAAGTGGAGGGTCCGCGTAAAAGAGACCTGTGGCCCACGAGAGGGCGAACGCGTCCCTCGGCTGTGAATGGCAGCTGCAAGTGAGCGAGCAGAAGTTCTCTACCTTGCAGTTGTGGATGGACGCAAAGAGGTCCACACGTGGATAACCCCAACTTTGAAAGTGTGTGTCCGCTACCATGGGATTGAGGGACCACTCATGCGGCTAAAAGGTGAGACTCAACTCGTCCGCCAGCACATTGTCTATGCCCAAGTAGTTCGCCCTGAGGTACATCACGTGGGAAAGAGCCAATGCCCATATCTGCGCAGCTTCCTGACACAGAAGGTAGGAGCCCGTTCCTCCTTGCTTGTTGATGTATCACATCGCCACCTGGTTGTCGGTCTGAATCAGGATGGCTTTGTTTTAGAGGCAATCCTGAAAAACCCAGAGGGCATATCTGATTGCCCGAAGCTCCAAGAAATTTATATGATGTTTGGCTTCCTGTGGAGACCAGGTTCCCTAAGTCTGCAGGTCGTTGACATGAGCACCCTACCCTAGGTTGGAGGCGTCTGTTGTCAAGATAATCTGAAGTTCTGGAGCCTGAAAGGGAAGGCCTTGAAGAAGACTGGAGTGTTGCATCCACCAGGCTAGCGACAGGCAGAGCTGCTTGGTAACGTGGACAATGCTGGACATTGAATGATAAGCCTGAGCCCACTGGGATCACAAGGTCCACTGTGACACTCTCATGGCCAGGCGGGCCATAGGCGTGACATGCACCGAGGATGCCATATGACCCAGCAGGATGAGGAAACGACGAGCCGTCGAGTAATCTCGAGCCTGGAGGTATTGTGCCAGGGACATGAGAGTGTAAGCTCGATCCTGAGGAAGGAAGGCCTTTGCCTGTATGGTGTTCAGATCTGCCCCTATGAAGGATAGGGTTTGAGATGGAACTAGTTTGGACTTGGCATAGTTGACTAGGAACCCGAGAGACAGAAGTGTATCAAGGGTTAGATGTAAGGATCCTAGAGCGTGGTTTTGGGTTGGAGCCCTTATCAGCCAGTCGTCGAGACTAAGGGTAGACATGGACTCCTTGACCCCCTCAGGTAGGCCGCGACCACTACGAGGCACTTGGTGAAGACCCAAGGAGCGGATGCCAGGCCAAATGACAGGACCTGGTACTGGAAGTGGCTGGGGCCAACTAGGAACCGAAGAAATTTTCAGTGAGATGGAGTGATAGCAACGTGTGCGTACGCATCCTGAAGATCTAGAGAGCAAAAGCCAATCTTCTCTTGCAGTAGAGGGAGCAGGGAACCCAGGGTTACCATTCTGAATTTTTCTTTGTGCAGATACTTGTTCAATGCACATAGGTCCAGGATGGGAAGAATGCCCCCTGATTTTTGGGATGAGAAATACCGAGAATAGAACCCCTGCCCCTGCTGGGAGAGGGGCACCAGTTCTATTGCTCGGAATTCGAGCACGACGGAAACCATTGAGAGGAATGGTCGGATGACCCTCATGTCGATCAAGGTGGGGAGTGGTCCGGCACAGTCAGGAAGTTGAAGTGATACCCTTGGGACACTACAGCCAGAACCCACTGGTCGGAAGTGATCGTGTGCCATATGTTGGTGAAGTGGCACAGTCGACCATTGACTGGTAGGGATGGTAGAGGAGGTTGGCTTATGCTCTCCAGCGAGGAATCAAAACCCAGCAGCTGGGCCCGGTTGAGGGCTGGCTGGGTCTTCTGAGGTCGGGTTTGCCTGGGCTGACCTTTCTGGTAAGGTCTGGAAGGATGACCTCGAGCGGCAGGAGGATATCATCTCTGTGGCTTGAAAGACGGTCGTTTAGAGTCCATTCAGAATGTCCTCTTAAATGTGGACGGGAAATCAGAAGGAACTGAGGAAAGCTGGCACAGTGTTTCATGGTGGTCCTTTAGCTGTGCCACTGTTTCCTGGATTTTGTCTCCAAAGAGATTATCCCCAGCGCAGGGTAGGTCTGCTAATCGGTCCTGCACCTCTGGACGTAGGTCTGAGGACTTCAGCTAGGCCCACCTTCTTGCACTAATCCCCGCTGCAGACACTCTGGAGGCAGTGTCAAAAATATCATAGGCAGCGCGAACCTCATGCTTGCCAGCATCGAGGCCTTTCTGAGCCAGAGCATTGAGTTGATCCTGGAATTGTTCTGGTAAAGATTCAGAGAAATCTTGGATCTTCTTGAAAGGTCTCTGTTATACTAGGTCATGTATAACTGGTAGGAAGCAATGTGAGAAATGAGCATTGAGCCACGGAAGACCCACCTGCCAAATGCATCCAGGGAACTTTGTTCTTTCCCTGGAGATATGGAGGAATGAAGTTTAGAACGTCGTGCCTTCTTCTGGTCTAACTCCACAACCACAGAATGGTGATCCAGATGTGGTCTTTGAAACCCAGGGGCTGTTTGGACAAGGTAGGTGGCATTTGCATTCGGTTGACAGGTGGCACCGAGCCTGGGTGCTCCCAATTCCTTTTCAGCAGGTCAATTAGGATTTCATGAATAGGAATAGACATGATTTCCTAGGGGCATCAAGAAACTGGAGTACTTCTAGCATCTTTTGCCTCGAGTCCTCTTCTGTCTGAAGCTGAAATGGAATCGTTTCATAAATTTCCTTTATGAAATTAATAAAGGACAGATCCTCTGGAGGAGATCATCATCTTTCCTCTGGGGGAGAGGGCTCTGAAGGCAGATCATCAGAATCCTGGGAAGAGTCATTGGTCCAAGGATTGTAAGGCTGATCCCCAGCTCCCATAGGATCATTAGAGGGAAGAAATGGCATCAGTCCTGAAGGATCAGACCTAGACATCAATGGTACTGGAGGAGGCACCGATGGCATCGATGGTGGCACCGATGGAGGATGATGTGGTACCGATGGAACCGGTGACATCGACGGATGAGTCGGTGGCAAGATCCCAGACGGCGGTATGGGTATTGGTGTATCTTCATCCTCTGATGACAAAGGTATCGGCGTGGAAGGCGGTGGACATACCGGTATTCTCGGTTCCACCGGTGGAAGGGCACCAATCAGCACATCCAGTTTGCCTAGAAGCGGTACAAGCACCGTGGGTATCGGGTCAGTGACTGGGGCTGGCATCGGTGATGGCGCCGATGAAGGATGGAAGCCCTGAAGTGTCTTACCGATGGCCTCTTGGATCATCTGATCCAATTCCTCGCGGAAGCCTGGGGCCTGTAACCCCAGTTCCGGAGTGGGAGGCATTAGTGGCATAGCCAGAGGGTCCACCGGTAAAAGTGGAGTCGCGGCTCCCTGCGCCGATAAAGGTGTGGAATGCCTCGGTGACCCGGTCGCAGAGGAGGATGGGGCCTTCTCTGGACGGGATTCTTTGTTGGTGGCTCTGTCGATGCCGAGTACAGAGGGCTTGCCTGGAGAGCGGACTGAGCCTTCCGATGCCGGTGTCGACGTTTTTCACGATGTTCTCCATGGTCCTTTTCCTGAGGCGATGAGTAAGAAGTCGACACCTTCGGAGTAGTCGATGCCGGTCGGGCAGCACCGGTGTCCCGCTGCTGGCGAGAGGTTGATGGCACCGGCTCAGACGATGTCGAAGCGGTGGATGAAGTCGGGAGTTTTGACAAGAAAAAGAAACTCCATCTTCTCTGAGCGGGCCTTACGGCCCTTCGGCATCATTTGGGTACATTTGGTGGAAGTTAGGGTATCATGGTCGGACCCCAAACATAGTACACAAACACTATGTGGGTCTGTGATGGACATTGTCCGAGGACAGTCGGGACACAGACGAAAACCTGACGCCATGGCCTCGACAAAAATTTAGCCATGGTGCAGTCGATGGCCGGTAGGCCCCGAAGGGAAAACTCGACGGAAATTGACCACAAACAAGGGTAAAGCCTTACCTTTTGACCGCGGAGTACGGAATCGATAGGGGGACCCCTATGAGGTAAAATTTTTTGAAAATTTTGAAAGAAGTTCTATGAGAAAAATTCCTTCAGGAATCTCTAGAGAGCTCCTTAACCCGCATGGCTACTGCTGTGCGGAAAAAAAGAGACTGAAGGGGGACCTCTGCTGGTTGCAGGGTTAGTACCATGCTGGGCAAGCCCAGTAGGTGCCAGGCAAAATTCTAGAAACTTTGACAAAAGTGTTCCGTGATTGGGCTCCATCCTGATGATGTCACCCATGTGTGAGGACCTCCATCCTGCTTGTCCTGTGAGAACAGATATATACACAGCTGGCGAAAGGACTGGTATCTGCTAATCATATAGAGAATGGATATAAACTGTTTTTTCGCTAGTACATCACTCCAGAAAAACTACATCATATGGTTCCAGGATCCTCAAATTCCTGCTGGAAGTTATGCAATACTAAAGGAACATTTTTTCATCTTTGGTGGACCTGTCCCAAAATCCAATATGTGTGGTAGCAGGTGTCGGATTGGCTCACATTGGTCTCAAAGGGGCCAGTGAACCTCACTCCCACTCAAGCTCTTCTGAATACAGATTCCAGGTTGTGACTCTCGGGGCATTTCCTAAACCCGGTCGCCATGCCGCAAAATGGCAGGCGTGCGGTCAGTGACTATCGGGCACCGAGGTGGTAGGCCGCCGGGAACTAACCGCAAGTACGGGAAAGCCGAGTTGCTTAACCTGTAACAGGTGTTCTCCCAGGACAGCAGGATGTTAGTCCTCACATGTTGGTGACATCATCAGAATGGAGCCCAATCACAGAACACTTTTGTCAAAGTTTCTAGAACTTTGACTGGCACACTGAGCATGCCCAGCACACCACCAACCCTGCATCCAGAAGGGGTCCTCCTTCAGTCTTGTTTGTAGCAAAAATACAAGCGAAAAATAAAATAATAAAACGTAAACGAATCCAACTTCGTGAGGTAGCGGACGGGTTTCGTGAGGACTAACATCCTGCTGTCCTGGGAGAACACCTATTATAGGTAAGCAACTCTGCTTTCTCCCAGGACAAGCAGGATGGTAGTCCTCACATGTGGGTGATAAGCAAGCTACAGGATGCCCTGAAAGGATGAGCCAAAAAACACCCAATGATGTGCAACAGGCACAACAACTGGGTTGGTTTTGGGTAGGAGGGCAGCCTGAATTTCACAGTGGGTCGTAGGAAGGAAGTTGGGTTATTAAACTGGAAACAAATTACGTAGGACAGACTGGCCAAAGATGAAATCTTGCCTGCCAGCCTTGTCGAGACAATAATGAGTTGCAAATATGTGGAGGGAGCTCATAGGGGGGCACTCCATGAAGTTAGCACTGGGCACATTTAAAACTAATCAGAGAAAGTTCTTTTTTACTCAATGCACAATTAAACTCTGGAATTTGTTGCCAGAGGATGTGGTTAGTGCAGTTAGTATAGCTGTGTTTAAAAAAGGATTGGGGAGATCACGTGAGCCAGCGGGGAAGGCGGATGTGGGAACCTTAGCTCCGGGTCTCGCTCCCCAATCCGAGCCCATCCCCCACCTGATAACAATTTTGGCGAATAGTTTCTTCTCTCCCGAAAACTGCTATTATGTGAGGATCTTAAAACTTATTGCAGAATGGCGACTAGAATTATTCGGAAGGATAAGGAGAAAGACCGAGAGAAGCCCCGAGGGTCAGAACCGCCATCGTCCCCGGATCGACCGCAACTAGGCCAACAGGCAACGGGGACTGATATCGAACAAATAAAGACGGCGGTGACTGCAGCGATCGGACCAGAGCTCAAAGCAATAGCCGAGCAGCTGGCGGAATTAAAGCAATCTTTAAGTGGGTACGAACCTCGGTTTGTGGAAATAGAGTCCAGAGTGTTGGAGGTGCAGGACGACCTCGTGGCGGCGAGGAAGGACATAGACGCACTTCAGGCTTCCATGATACAGCAGGCCCAGCGGATTGAAGACCTGGAGAACAGATCTCGCCATTCGAACATCCGTCTGATCGGCCTTCCCGAATCGGTCAAAGATCCAGACTTGCCGGCGCTATTGGAAAAATGGCTGTCTGAGCAGCTAAACATCTCGACTAGCAACGGCCCGTTGAGGGTGGAACGTGCTCACCGGCTAGGCCAGAGGCAATCTGATAACATGCGCCCGAGGCCGGTTATTGCAAAATTGTTGAACTACGCCCATAAAATCGACATTCTTCATGCACTTCGGGGAGGTCGTAGCCTAAATTTTGATGGACAAAAGATATTATTCCAGGATTTCTCAGCGGGTGTATCCCAGTGGAGATGCGCAATGGCCCCGCACTGCTCACAATTCATTAACCTGGGCCTCAGGGCCACCCTTATTTATCCGGCCCGGTTGAGGGTGGCGACCACCGAGGGGGTTAAATGGTTCGAAACCCCGGAGTCAGCGCGGGCTTTTGTGGAGGATTATAAGGCGCGGGGTACTAAAACTTCTTAAAGAGCCCAGAACATTTCAAGCAATGCGGATTACAAATATGCCCGAACTCGGCTTGACTTCTAACCTGCCAATGCTGTGCGGACCCCAGTAGTCGTCATCCTTACGGAATAAACGGGCCTTCCTGCTTATAGATGTGCGGGGGAAGTCCAAGATGACTGCAGGGATTGTGTCGGACATGTGGCAACCTTGTTCGGGTTACCCTGTTTTTTTATTATTATTGTTTCTTTTGCAGGCATCAGTCCGGAGGCCACTTGTACCAAGAGTATTTTTGCATGGAGTTTTTTTATAATTATTCAAGTACTCTATTAACTACAAGAATGGAGGAGAATTGGACTTTGAGGCCTTTTTATTATATCCTTTCTTTTTATTTATTTAGTTTTGGGCCTCCGAAAAATCATTGTTCTCCGGTTCATAACTTTCTGAACGTTGTTGGCGTTTGTGGCTGTGTAATTGTTCATAAAGCTATATTAATCGGGAGAATATCCCTAGTGGATAGAGAAGTTTCCTTTAATATATGGTCAAATGTTTAAGATAAGTCTTCAGAGCAAACTGGGGGGTGGGGGTGGGGTGGGGATAGGGTAGGGGGCGGGAGGGTGGGGGGGGGGGGGTAAGAGCCCACTAACCGTAGGGGTGAGGCTGCATGATCTCTCTTAACTTAGTACACTGGGAAATAAAGGGACGATATGGGGACTTCGTTCAATGGGGTTGGGGAGCACAGGGGGAGGTGGGGGGGGGGGGGGGAAACAAGGGGAACGGGGGGGGGGTGGGATTCTTATTATGTGGATTTTGATGTGGTCCAATGCCTCCATGATGATATCTAATCATATTCATGTATATTGCTGTTCGTTACTTCAGGTATGGACTCCAGCTGGGAGGGTTCAGACTTGCTTATTGATAAAGAATCAGCTCGGTATAGTTGGGTTTAACATATGTCTCTAGTAACCTCACGCGCATAGTCTCTTGGAATGTATGTGGAGTACACTCACCAGTTAAGCATACCAAAATCTTAACCCATTTAAGTAGGAAGGGTGCAGCAGTGGGTTTTTTGCAGGAAACACACCTTTCAGATAGTGAACATTTAAAATTACGTAAACAATGGGTGGGAAGGGTTGTATATGCCTCGGCAACTTCCCACTCGGCCGGAGTGGCGATATTGTTTCATAAAAATTTGCCGATCCAAATCTGTAGGGAGGTAAAGGACCCAGAGGGACGTTTTATCATTGTTGTTACTGAACTGTATCACAGAAAGATTGTTTTCTGTAATCTCTATGCGCCAAATACTTACAATGCTCAATATTTTCAGACGATTTATAGACACTTACTCCCTTATTTAGCTGATATCATCATAGTGGGGGGGGGATTTCAATACTGTTAGGGACCCTCAGGTAGATGCCTCACAACCTGGCCATCGAGAGCCCGGGATGGGGAAGGGGCCCAAGCTTCTGGAATCCACACTGCAATTGGTTGATGCCTGGCGCATGCTTCACCCAGGGGTCAGAGAGTTTACCCATCTATCCAGAGCGCATGTTGATTAGTGGCCAAGTGTTCCATATGGTGAGTGAGGCGGGTATTGAGAACACTGTTATTTCAGATCATGCCCCTGTGTGGTTGGACCTACAACTAGCGCCACTCGGTGTTGGAAATAGGACATGGCGATTTCCGTATTATTTGGCTGAAGACCAGGCGTTTCAGAAATATCTATTAGAAAGGTGGTCGGATTATGCCACTCTCAATCAGGAACATAAAGACAACCCCTCTTTGTTTTGGTACACAGCTAAGGCAGTATTAAGGGGGGATATCATTTCCTAATTAGCGCATAGGCGGAAAACTATAAATGCACAAATCATATAACTCACCGATCAGATGTGCCGCGTGAAGCGTCAGCTTCTGCGGCATAATACTGGCCCCTTGCGGGATCAATATCATTCCATACAATGTACCCTGAATACTGTGTTACATTCTCGAGCGAAAAAAAGTATACTTTATTACCAATTTCAATTATATCAGTATGGTAACAAGGCAGGGAAATTGATGACTCACTTGATTCACTCCTCCCGGGGGGCCCGATTCGTGGCCGGCTTGCGGAATGAGACGGGTCAGGTTGAAACACACACTCAGACTATACTACGTCTTTTTCGAGATTATTACGAGAAGCTATATAGCGCAGGAGATTGGTCTGAGGAGAAATGCGTCCGGTTTTGTGAATCTTTGCCTATACAGTCGCTTACCTTGGAACAGCAGCAGGCTTTAAACGCCCCTATAACAGAGGCTGAAATCAGATGGGGGATTTTGCATTCTAAACGTTTGAAAGCACCTGGCCCAGATGGATTTACAGCAGAATTTTATTGGTGTGTGGTAGACAAGGTTTGTGACCCGTTGAGGGCGTTTTTTGTAGATCTTATTGCAAAGAGCTGCTATCCCCCCCAGATGAATAATGCTCATATTACGCTTATCCCCAAGCCGGGGAAGGACACACAGATGGTGGAATCGTATCGGCCAATTTCTTTGTTAAATTATGATCAGAAACTACTGGCTAAAATCTTAGCTGACCGTCTGGCATGGGTACTGCCTACCTTGGTGGGGGAACATCAGGTGGGCTTCGTACGGAAACGATATGTGCTTTCTAACATTCGTCGGGTACTCACTGCGTTAGAAATATGTCAATACACACACACTCCATCCCTCACCATAAGTTTTGACGCGGAGAAAGCGTTTGACAGGGTTGAGTGGCCCTATCTATTTTTTCTTTTACGGCATATGGGATTTGAAGGATTTTTCCTACAGTCAATACAGCTGCTCTATATGGCTCCTCAGGCATCCTTGCTAGTAAATGGAGAGCGATCGTCTCCTTTTTTCATCTTGCGGGGCACACGCCAGGGATGTCCCCTTTCCCCTTTATTGTTTGTTTTGCAGTTGGAGCCACTTCTCTTGGCTATACAGAGGATGTCTGGCATTAGGGGTGTTCGATTTCAGAATATGATATTTAAATGCGCAGCATTTGCGGATGATCTCCTAGTGTATATCACAGACCCCCATGCATCACTAACTATTCTCTTGGACAAGATGGGCTCTTTTGGGGAATTTTCGGGTTTTCGGCTGAACTGGGGAAAGTCAATGGCGCTAGCCTATCCCGATACGATATGTGAAGGTTGGCAAGGTTCCTTCCCGTTGCAGTGGGCCACCCACAAGATTCGTTATCTGGGGATTAATCTCTCGGCGAATCCTGCTCGGGTGTATTCATTGAATATACCCCCGCTTCTTCAGCAAACGCAGGATATGTTGCACCGCTGGGGGTCCCTTCCTATCTCCCTGAGTGGGAGGGTTCATCTTTATAAAATGGTGGTGCTACCAAAGTGGCTCTACATTCTTCAGAATTTACCTCTACAGATTAAGCGCTCAGACAGGTTGTCGTTGGAGTGAAATCTGCGCTTTCTTTGGAAGGGTGGAAAGGCGAGGCTGCCTCTTGCATGGTTGCAGAGGAGGTGGGGAGACGGTGGTTTGGGCGTGCCAGACATGCAATTATACACTTTAGCTAGCAATATGCGAATCCTTCGTGACTGGATTCTGGGGGATGCAACGTATACTCATTTAGAAGCAGATAAGGCGATGGCGGCCCCTATAGCCCTCACCTATGCTATGCAAGCAGAGCAGACCAGGCTGCCATTTGTTTTTGCTCAATCTGTAAATATTTGTCCGATAAGGCAAGCCTGGACTGTTCTAACCAAGAGATTGCAACTTCCCCGTATATGCGCATATTTATTGTCAGTAGTTGGGAACCCTGATTTTCCACCGGGATCCCAAACGCGGGTATTACGGGTGTGGTAGACTCTGGGAATTACACATTTGGGTCACTTCTACCATACGGATGGACGTCTGCTTTCTTGGGCTGATTTTTGTGAACTCTATGAAGTGGGGGGAACGGCAGCCTTTCCTTACTTACAAATCGATCACTATTTGAAATCCCTCCCATCAGCCTTCCTGCAGCACCGAACATTTCAGAAACTTGATGAGGCATTGCATTTATCAGGAAAAAGGGCACCTTCTATATCTTTTTATTACAGATACTTATGCAAAGAGAGTCGAAACGATATATTTGAGACTATGGCCACTCGCTGGACTGAGGATGGTGATTTCACAGTGACGGCCTTTATGATACTTATTTGTTATGGGGGGTGTCCAGGATCTCGAGTAATAGCTACTACCGAGAGCTGCAATATAAATTTTTGGGGAGAGCATATATTTCCCCGCAGCGGGCATTCCAATAACGCATTGCAGTATCAGCATGTTGTCTCAGATGCCTGGGTATTGTTGGTACCTTGGCACACGTTTTTTGGTCCTGCCCATTTATTCTGAGGTTCTGGACTCACATTGCCAGGTACCTGGCGGGAATTTTGGGGATCTCCATCCCAATTGCTCCCACTTGGTTGTTGTTTGGTTATATACCCGCAGTGCGGATTCGAGATCCGGGCACCCGTCTTTTTCTCCAAAAAGCTAGTTTAGTTGGGAAAAAGGTTATATTAATGCGGTGGCGAGAGGTGGATCCACCCTCTTTTTGGGTGTGGAGAAATCTCTTCTTTACGATGATGCACATGGAATCCCTTTCATCTCAGGGACGCCCTCGGAGGCGGAAGAGATTTTTGGAAATCTGGGAACCATATATTCAAACTCTCCCACATCAAGCCCGGAGTCAGATTCTGAACACGTGACTTTTCATCATTTGTATTCTTTTGCTTCATATCATCTGGCACTGAATGTCATTGGCAAACTGTGGCGAGTAGATATCATGGAGGACTGGACACTTTATTCAGCAATGACTCTAGGGGTGGGGAGGGGGAAGATGGGGGGGAGGGGAGAAGGGTTGGGGGAGGGAAAGCAGCGTTTGAACTGTTATGTTGTTTTCAGTACTAGCTGGGAGCGGTAGCAGAACACACCATCCCCCAGATATTTGTATGTATGATGTATGATGAAAAATTAATAAACTGTTTAAACATAAAAAAGGATTGGATAAGTTCTTGGAGGAGAAATCCATTACCTGCTATTAAGTTCACTTAGAGAATAGCCACTGCCATTAGCAATGGTAACATGGAATAGACTTAGTTTTTGGATACTTGCAGGTTCTTATGGCCTGGATTGGCCACTGTTGGAAACAGGATGCTGGGCTTGATAGACCCTTGGTCTGACCCAGTATGGCATTTTCTTATGTTCTTAGCCCTTACTGAATGCACTTTTATGCGTTCCTGTAGTGGAAGGCCTTCTTGCTGATAGCAGAAAGAAATGCAGTCCGCCAGCCAGGTGGATAGGGTCTGCTTGCCCACTGGAACTCCTAATTTGTTTTTATCGAGGGAGACAAACAGTCGGGTGGATTTCCTGTGGGCTGTAGTGCAGTCTAAATAGAAGGCAAGCACACGTTTACAGTCCAAAGAATGCAGAGCCCACTCACCTGGTTGTGAGTGAGGCCTTGGAAAAAAGGTTGGAAGTATTATGGTCTGATTTAAGTGGAAATCAGAGACTACCTTTGGTAGGAATTTAGGGTGAGTGTGGAGTACCACACGATCATGAAGAAATTTGGTATATGGTGGGTATGTTACCAGCGCCTGTAGCTCACTGACTCTGCGAGCTGATGTTACAGCAACTAGAAAGATCACTTTCCAAGTGAGATGTCGAAGCTCGCAGGAATGCAGGGGCTCGAACGGAGGTCGCATGAGCCGTGCTAGCACAACATTAAGGTCCCATGCTGGAACCGGAGGACGCAATGGAGGCTTCAGCTGTAGCAAGCCTCTCATAAAGTGGCCTACAAGGGGTTGCGCCAAGATCGGGGCATCTCCTACACCTTTGTGGTAAGTGGCTATGGTGCTGACATGCACTCTGATGGAGGAAGTTTGTAGGCCAGACTCAGAGAGGTGCCAGAGATAGTCCAGGAACCTTGTTGTGGGGCAGGAAAAGGGATCTATTTCTTTTGTGGTGCACCATGAGGAGAATCTTTTCCATTTGGAATGATAAGATCTCCTAGTAGAAGGCTTTCGTGAAGCTACGAGGACCTGGGACACATTGTCAGAAAGGTTAAGGGATTGTAGTATTAACCTTTCAACATCCAAGCTGTTAGAGACAGGGAGTGAAAGTTCGGATGATTTAACAGCCCGTTGTTCTGTGTTATCAGAGTTGGATCTGTGCCCAGGCAAATTGGCTGCTGGACTGAGAGGTTGCGTAGGATGGGAAACCAAGCCTGACATGGCTAGTGAGGGGCTATGAGGTTCATTCTGCCCCTGACCTGCCGTAACTTCACGAAAGTCTTGCTGATGAGTGGAAGAGTAGGGTAAGCATATAGGAGACCCGTTAACCACGAGTGGGTGAAGGCATCTCGTGGCAGTGTGTTGTGGCTTCGGTGTAGAGAGCAGAAATTGTCCACTTTGCGGTTGTGAATTGACACGAAGAGGTCTATGTGTGGGCGGTCCCATTGGTGAAAGATTTGGTTTGCTACAGTGGGATTTAGGGACCATTGTGGGGATGAAAGGTCCGGCTGAGGTTGTCCGCCATCACATTGGCCACGCCTGCCAGGTAGTTCGCTCTCAGTAGCATGGAATGGGAGAGATCCCAGGCCCAGATCTGCGCCACCTCCTGGCATAGCAGGTAAGAGCCTGTGCCCCCTTGCTTGTTGAGGTACCACATTGCTACCTGGTTGTCCATTTGAATTAGTATTACCTTGTTGGATATGCAATCCCGAAAAGTGAAGAGGGCATATCGAATTGCCCAGAGCTCCAGAAAAGTTATCTGGTGCTTTGCTTCCTGTGTGGTCCAGGTTCCCTGGGTTTGCAGGTTGTTGACATGGGCTCCCCAACTCAGGTTAGATACATCTGTTAGAGCAGGGGTCAGGAACCTTTTTGGCTGAGAGAGCCATAAACGCCACATATTTTAAAATGTAATTCCATGAGAGCCATACAATATGTTTAAAACTAAATACAAGTAAATGTGTGCATTTTATGTAAGATCACACTTTTAAAGTACAATAAGTCTCTGAAAATATTACACCAGGCCTTAAGACACCAATACATCTCCTATTAGGAAAACGGACCAAGTCAGGCTGCTATAGAGTCCTACACAGAAACTACACGCCAGCAGAAAACCTCACCTGAATCACGTGCTGTCCCTCACCTAACATAGAATAAAGAGACCAAAACGCACAACAAGAAGCATGCAGACAAAAACTGAATTGAAAACTGCAACAAGCCAGAGTCTCTGTATGCAGTGTAACAAAGGAAAAAAGAAACATCACACATCCTTATAAAACAAATCAAGAAATATAAAATCATCAGCAGTAAAACTGTACTAACAAAAAGAACATATTTCGAAACAGCTGATGAGTGGAATATCCAATAATTAAAAACTCATATAAAACATTTCCAGATACCAACAAAATATTTCAAAATAGCAGACACAAAGATCCAGTAATGAAAAATAATAAGGATACAAAAAATTTTTTGCTCTGCATACCTGGGAACGTTTGATATCCAGGTGTCCTGAGATTGTTCTGAATTAGCAGGAGGTGGGGTGGTTTGCTTGGAACTTTCTCCTCTCTCAGTCACTCACATATACAAATGTTTTTTCTCTCTCACTTATATAGGCTCTTAATTACACATTTACACACATGCTGTCTATCTTTTCACGCTTACACACACACAGGCTTTCAATCACATAAATATACATGCTGTCTTTTTCTCTCACACACAGACTCTCATTCACATGCTTACAAACATGTCCTCTCTTTCTCTCATTTACACACAGGCTCTCAATCACATACTCACATGCTCCCTCACCTAAATCAGCTCTCAATCACACACATACACACATGGTCTCTCTCTCTCATTTAAACACAGGCTCTCAATCACATACTCACATGCTCCATCACCTAAACCAGCTGTCAATCAGACACAGACACACATGATCTCTCTCTTACTTATACACACAGGCTCTTAATCATACATACACATGATCTCTCTCACACACAAAGGATCTCAATCATACACACATACTCTTTCAAACAAACAGGTTTTCAATTACAAACTTACACATACAGGTTCCCAATGGTAAACTTACATTCATGCTCTCTCTCTCACAGGCAGGATCTCAATCACAGACATACTCTCTTTCACATATACAGGCTCTCAATCATTCACATACATGCAATCTCTCACTCACACACACAGGATCTCAAACACACATGCTTGCTCGCTCATTCATTCACTCTCTCTCTCCCCCTTCCCCCCCCGGGAACTCGCGGCAGCAGCAGCCACCTCCCAACGCTAACCTCCTTCATTTTCAGCCCTCGCGGAGGCGAAGGCGGAGTCCCATCGGCCGCGGTTGAAGATTTTCATTTTCCTCCGAGCCGCGCTGCAGTCTTCTTCCCGTCTGACACTAGCGTGCCTGCGCGGGTCTTCCCGCGCAGGCACCCGATGCTCTCCACTTCCTCTTCCGGGCCGCGGGAAGAAGAGAGCACCGGCGTGCTCTCTTCTTCCCGCGGCCCGGAAGAGGAAGTGGAGAGCATCGGGTGCCTGCGCGGGAAGACCCGCGCAGGCACCCGATGACTCCAGCGCTGGCACCCGGCTGACACCCGATGACTCCCGCGCAGGCACCCGGATGACTCCAGTCGGCGTGCTCTCTTCTCCTCCCCCCGCAGCCCGGAAGAGGAAGTGGTGAGCATCGGCTGCCTGCGCGGAAGAAGAGACCACGCTAGTGTGGTCTCTTCTTCCCGCGCAGGCACCCGATGCTCTCCACTTCCTCTTCCGGGCCGCGGGGGGGGAGAAGAGAGCACACCGGTGCCGCTGACTCCAGCTGTCCTGCCGCGTTCCGCCCGGGCTGACAGCATTTTAAGCCCGGGCGGCGGAGGACCGGGGAGCAGCTGGGTCAGCGGGGAACCGCGAAGTATGGCGACACTTGTCTGCGAGCCAGATGCAGCCCTCAAAAGAGCCATATCTGGCTCGCGAGCCATGGGTTCCCGACCCCTGTGTTAGAGTAATTTGAGGTGGAGGTTGGATGGGTAGTCCTATTCGAAGATTGGACACCTGTATCCACCAAGCCAGGGAGAAACTAAGCTGGTTGGTGATGTGGACAATGTGGGACGTGTTGAGTTGATTGGGACCACTGGGACTTTAAAGTCCATTGTGTTACTCTCATGGCTAGTTACGCCATTGGAGTTACATGAACTGTGGACGCCATGTGACCTAGTAAGGTTAACAGATAAGCTGTAGTGGTTCAGCGAATCTGCACTGCCTTGGCTAAGGTTGATAGCATGCGTGCCCGGTCCTTTGGGATAAAGGCTTTGACGTGGACTGTATTTGTATCTGCCCCGATGAACGAGAGGGTACGTGATGGAGTCAGATGTGACTTGGGATAGTTTATTAGAAACCCCAAGGACTGTAGCAGGCTGATGGTAAAATGGAGGGAGTGAAGCACTACCTTCTGGGATGGACGTCTGAGGAGCCAATCATCTAGATACGGATAGACGTGGATGTTGTTTTGTCGTACGTGAGCTGTGACTACTGCGAGGCATTTGGTAAATACCCGAGGTGCTGATGCCAGACCGAATGGAAGCACTCAGAATTGAAAATTATTGTGGCCGACTATAAATCTAAGGCATTTTCAATGAGGAGGGTATATGGCAATGTGTGCATAAACCTCCTCAAGATCTAGAGAGCAGAGCCAATCTCCCCGTTGTTGGAGAGGGATCATGGTGCCCAGGGTTACCATTCTGAACTTTTCTTTACGAAGATGTTTGTTTAGGGCGCATAAGTCCAATATAGGATGAATGCCGCCTGACTTTTTTGGAATTAGAAAATACCGAGAGTAGAACCCTTGACCCCACTGCAGTCGAGGTACCGGTTCCACAGCGTTGGACTGCAGAAGGGTTGAGAGCTCTGCCTCGAGAAGCGGAGAGCGGTCAACTAGACCCCACGCCGGACATGGTGAAGTGTTCGATGGTAGGGTGAGGAAGTTTAGATGGTAACCCTGTTTGACCACAGACAAGACCCATTGGTCTGTAGTGATTGTATGCCATATGTTGGCAAAATGGCACAAGTGGCCTCCCACAGGAATGGGTATGGCAGGCGGGGGTTGACTTCTGCTGTCTAGAAAGGAGTCAAAACCCCAATGCTGGACCAGTCTGCGGAGCTGGTTGGGATTTTGGGGCCCTGGGCTGTCGAGGCTGGCTTGTTTGGGGAGGTCTTGGTTGCCGAGTACGGGATGGAGGTGGATAATACCTGCATGGCTTATAGGAAAACATCCTAGGATCCCGTCTAAAAGACCTCTTGGCAGTAGATGTGAAGTCTGAGGGGAAAGAGGACAGTTGACGCAAGGTGTCATGATGATCTTTTAGTTGCGCCACTGTTTCCTGAATTTTGTCGCCAAATAAATTATCCCCTGTACATGGAAGATCTGCCAGTCTTTCTTGGACTTCCTGGCGTAGGTCAGAAGACTTGAGCCATGCCCAGCGTCTGGCGCTTATGCCTGCTGCTGATACTCTTGACAAAAAAACTACCAATGCAGGTGATACCTAAATCAAACAAAAACACAACCCACATATACCAAAGGCTGTGCCGGGGGATTGTGTGCTGGCAGGGTGCCGGCAGGCGCAAAAAGTAAAACAAAGATTTTGGGGGGGGGAGTGGGGGGGGATAGGTTAGGGGAAGAGGAAGGGAGGATAGTGTAGGGGGTTGGGAAGTTCCCTCCCAGTCCGCTCCGGATTGGGAGGAAACTGAGGAAGGCTGTGGGCCTCGGCGCACACAGGATGCGCCAACCCCCAATTTTGTAATATGCGTGCACCTGCGCGAGCAGGTTATAAAATTGGGGGTCCCATGTGTGCGCACCGGGTAGTGCGCACACATGGACGCGCATGCACTAGTTTTGAAAATCTACCCCTATATGCACATTAACATTTAATTTTAAAACAGACAATCACTGCTGATATCATTATGTCACTCAATACCAAGCACAGTTGTCGTCATTATGCAACCATTGGCATTTCTCCACTCTGCTACCCCATTTCCTGTGGGCTACTATTGTAGTATTTCCAACTCCTGCCAGCCTGATAGAGAAAAGTTTAGTTTCCAAAATGAGATCTATTCAACTTCTACATCATGGTAGTGCATTGTATTACCACTAGACCATCAGACCAGTCTAATATCTACATGCAATAGTTACACAGAAGAGTTTACATGTTGGAAAAGGACACTTTGGACTTTTCCAACATAGGCAGCCCCCTTGCATAGGTGATACATACCAACCAAAGAGGCTTAAAAATGTCCATTTGGTGAAGAACCTCTTTAGACAATCCATTTACATTCTGGGTTCTCTTTCAAGTCAAGTTACTGAAACTGGATGTTTTTTCTTACCTCTTGTGTTAATCCTACTATGCACCTGAAGCTGTGGATCACAGGACACCATACACGGCCACCAAGGAAATGATCCCACTTTGGACCAGACTAGATCTCCAACTTGAAACCAGACAGGAGTTTTCACTTCAGCTGGGGGAGAAGGTAAGTGCTGCTCAATCTGTGGGAAATATCACATAAGACTGAGTGTTTTTGCTTTACTACTATCTTGAACCCTATCTTCAAATCTTTATCCTGATCAAAAATGTATCAGAAGATTTCTTTGCATTATGCACACATGCAACTATTTCTTGTTAGGGAGGAAGTGTGAGGGTTTCAGTTTATCCTCCTTTGCACAGCTTGTCACTCAGTGACCCATCAAGTATGGTTTTTCCTTACCATTAAGCCCTTGTACAAAACTTCTAGTTTTTTCCCCCAAATACCACCCTGCTTCCGCCATGGTTAAATACTGCTGTAACTTTTTATGAAATTCACATAATCTTTTTCTAGTGCTGCTAACTAGTTGACCACTAAGTATCCCTATAGAAAATGCACTTGCTTCTTCATCTGACCAATAAGAAAATTATTCCTTACCTGCTAATTTTCGTTCCTGTAATACCATGGATCATTCCAGACGATGGGTTAAGTCCCCTGTCCAGCAGATGGAGTCAGAACAGATTTCTGAGGGGAGGTGCTATATTACCTCATCACCCTCGTCATCATCCCCAGTATCTAGCCTAGCAAAGCCAAGCCCAAGAGGAAGAGAGGGATCAAGTAACTGCACTGAAGTAAAATAAACTGTTAGAGAACCAGAATGAGAACCTCAACAGAAAAACTTGCTAACACAGAAAAACTGAACAAAGAAAAACAACCCTGGTGCCAGGGAGAGCAGAAATATCAGGAGAGGAAAACGAGCAGAGGTAGGCCATCCTAATCAAAAGACCCCCAAATAACGGGAGGGTGTCTGGAATGATCCATGGTATTACAGGAACGAAAATTAGCAGGTAAGGAATAATTTTCTTTTCCCTGTACATACCAGGATCATTCCAGACGATGGGATGTACCCAAGCTTCCCTCCTATGGGCGGGCCGTGGATAGCCCTGCTCGAATGACTCGATCTCCAAAAGAACCGTCTGGCGATGCAGAAACATCCAGACGATAGTGTCTCGCAAAAGTATGTAGCGACTTCCACGTCGCCGCTCTACAAATCTCCTGAACTGAAACGGAGCTAGTGTCTGCCCAGGACGCCGCTTGCGCGCGAATGGAATGGGCCTTAACCCCCAGAGGGGGTTGTTTACCAGCCCCAATATACGCCGATGCAATAGTCCCCTTCAACCAGCGAGCGATAGAAGTCTTGGATGCCATGTGTCCCTTTCTGGGACCCGACCAGAGAACGAAGAGATGGTCGGAGTGACGGAACTCATTTGTAGCTTCCAAATAACGCAATAGGCATCTCTTCACATCCAATCTACGCAAATCCCTAGGTTCGCTGGATTTAAAAGAAGGTAACTCTACTGACTAAGGTGAAAAGCCGAAACCACCTTGGGAAGAAAAGAAGGAACCGTGCGTAGGGACACTCCCTCGTCCGTGAAACGGAGATACGGATCTCGACAGGATAGCGCCTGCAGTTCCGAAATGCGTCGCACCGAACTGATTGCTACCAAGAAGATAGTCTTAAAAGTCAGGTCCTTAAGAGAGGAAACTTGCAAGGGCTCAAAAGGTGAACCGCTAAGTGCTCGCAGGACTAAGTTCAGATTCCAGGACGGACAAGGAGGACGTAACGGAGGCTTCAAGTGCCGTACTCCTTTAAGGAAACGACCAACATCAGGATGGGAGGAGAGACGCAACCCCTCTCCACTATGCAAGAGGGCGCCTAACGCTGCTACCTGTACTCGAACCGAGTTGTAAGCGAGACCCAGGTCAAGTCCCTCCTGTAGGAACGAGAGAATCTGCGGCACCAACACGTTGGTGGGCTGAATGTCGTGAGACCCACACCAAGTCTCGAAGACCTTCCAAACTCGGACGTAGGTTACTGAAGTAGACCTTTTACGAGCTAGCAGTAGAGTCGAAATGACCTCCTCCTGGTAGCCCCTGCTCCTCAGCTTGCGTCTCTCAAAAGCCAGGCCGCTAGACAAAATCGATCGGCCCCTTCCAAAAATATGGGGCCCTGCCGGAGCAGTCGTGAAATGTGACTGAGACGTAGAGGGCCTTCCATGGTCAGAAGAAGATCCGCGAACCACGGTCGACGAGGCCACTCTGGCGCCACGAGGATCACTGGGCCGTGGTGATTCTCTATCCTTCGAACCACTTTCCCCACCAGAGGCCACGGTGGAAAGACATAAAGTAGGACTTGCCGAGGCCACGGCAGGACTAGAGCATCGATTCCCTCCGCGCCGCGTTCTCTTCTGCGGCTGAAGAAACGCGGAGCCTTTGTATTGCTTGCTGTGGCCATGAGATCCAGGTGGGGACGCCCCCATCGGGAGACTATCAAATTCATACCCTCCCCCGAGAGCTCCCACTCTCCGGGATCCAGGTGTTGACGACTTAGGAAGTCTGCCTGTATATTGTCTACCCCTGCAATGTGGGAGGCTGCCAGACGCAGTAGGTGCCGTTCCGCCCAGTGCATTAATTTGTCCGCTTCCAAGGAGACTTGGAGACTTCGCGTGCCCCCCTGTCTGTTGATGTAGGAGACCGTGGTCGCATTGTCGGAAAGGATCCTGACCGCTCTGTGGTGCAGCCGAGGAAGAAAACCTTTTAAAGCCAGGCGTACCGCTCTGGTCTCCAATCGGTTGATGGGCCACCGAGCCTGTTCCGCCGTCCATCGGCCTTGAAGAGAACTCTCCTGACATACCGCTCCCCAACCTGAAAGACTGGCATCCGTGGTGACCACTATCCACTCCGGTATCTCCAGAGAGAATCCCTGAGCTAGGTTTCGGGGTTCTAGCCACCACTGAAGACTGTTGCCGGTAGTTATCGGAACCGGGAGGACCATCTGGTAATCCCGTGATGCCGGTTTCCATCTGGAGAGCAGAGCCCTCTGAAGAGGTCGTAGGTGAGCAAAGGCCCACGGGACGAGATCGATAGTGGAGGCCATGGTGCCTAGGAGCTGGAGATAATCCCACGCCGTGGGTCCCTGGAGATTCGAGAATCGCAGGACCTGATCGCGAAGGGACTGAGCCCTTTCCTTCTTGAGGAACACCATTCCCTCTTTCGTGTCGAAATGTGCTCCCAGAAAATCCAGGGACTGGGAAGGAACCAGGTGACTCTTGGCAAAATTGACAATCCACCCGAGCGACCGGAGCATCCGAAGGACTCTGTTGACCGCTCGGCAACCCTGGTCCCAGGACTTTGCTCGTATAAGCCAGTCGTCCAGGTAGGGGTGCACCAGGACGCCCTCCCGGCGCAACACCGCTGCCACCACTACCATGATCTTTGTGAAGACTCGTGGCGCCGTTGCCAGACCGAAAGGTAAGGCATGGAACTGAAAATGGCGACCCATGATCTTGAACCGTAGGTACCGCTGATGATCCCTGTGAATAGGAATATGCAAGTAGGCCTCGGTGAGATCCAAGGAAGCTAGAAATTCTCCTCGATGTACCGCTGCTAGTACTGATCGAAGAGTTTCCATGCAAAAACGAGGCACCCGAAGGGACCTGTTTACCATCTTGAGGTCCAGGATGGGGCGAAAAGTACCTTCCTTCTTTGGAACCACAAAATAGATGGAGTAATGACCCCGACCCAATTCGGAGGGAGGGACCGGCGCTATCGCTCCCAGCGCAGAAAGCCGGTCGAGAGTGTGAGAGACTGCCTCTTGCTTGAAGCGGGATCCGCAAGGAGAGAAAAGGAATCTGTCTCTGGGAGGATGGACAAAGTCCAATACGTAGCCGTGCTTTAGAATATCCAGGACCCACTGGTCAGACGTAATTTGGACCCACTCGCCGTAAAAGAGAGTGATCCGACCCCCCAGCCGGGGAACCGGATCGTGGGTCCGTCTGGCATCATTGGTTTGTCTTGTTGGAGGACGAATTAAAAGAATCCCGTCCCTGTCCCTCCCTACCGGGACGGCGCCCTCGAAAGGGCCGGTTCCAAGAACCTGAACGAGAGGACGGGTTCCGAGGAGCTTGTTGACGCGTGTTTCGTGTCTTCCGCTGATTCCTGTATCGATACCTAGAGGAAGCGGGGAAAACCTCGAGGATCGTGGACGGTCTTCCGGAAGCTTATGCACTGAGTTCTCATTCAGAGATTTAATGATCTGATCCAAGTCTTCCCCAAAAAGAAACTTACCCTTGAAGGGTAGGGATCCCAGGCGAGTTTTAGAAGATGCGTCAGCCGACCAGTTTCGCAGCCAGAGTAGGCGGCGGGCTGAAACTGCCGCTACCATGGAGCGGGCGAGAACTCGGAGAAGATCATAAAAGGCATCTGCCCCGTATGCCATTACAGCCTCCAGCTTCTGGTACGTCCTGTGAAGTGAGCAGCTGCTGTACCCAGCGAAGACCTGCTCTCTGTGCCAGAGCACTACAGATAGACGCTCGCATACCTAGTGCGGAAACCTCAAAAATCCTCTTAAGGTAGACTTCCAACTTTCTGTCCTGCGTGTCCTTCAGAGCCGTACCTCCAGTGACCGGTATGGTGGTGTGTTTGGTCACCGCCGATACTGCCGAATCCACAGCCGGGACCTTGAGGATGTCCAGAAAATCCTGTGGAAGTGGGTAGAGCTTGTCCATTGCTCTACTAACTCTGAGGGTCGCCTCAGGAGTATCCCACTCCCAGGAAATGAGTTGAAGAAAAGAAGGATGAGTGGGAAAAGCCTTGGCCAGAGGCCTTAGGCCCGCTAGAAGAGGATCTCCCTTCCTGACATTTGGCTGTGGTGCGACCGGTTCCGGGGGGGGGGGGGGGGGCGATGTCCATTTCCGACAAAATATGAGGAATCAGGTCCTCTAATTCTTCTGATTGAAAGATACGAAGAATCCTTGGAACATCTCCCTCCACCTGGGTGGTCAAGGTGGAGTCCTCCCCTGACGGGTCTCCCGCAGGGTCCCCCCCCGGACACCCCGCCGGAGTTCGAGGTGTTCCTGAAGGATCCTTGGAGGGACCAGGACTATCACCGAGAGGATGAGAAGATCCTTGGAGGGGGGACCCCCCTTGCAACGTTGATAAACAGATCAACTTCGGAGGAGGGGGGACCGGAATATCCATAGGAGCATCCCTGCACTGAAGGAAGGCTTTGTGCATTAAAACAACAAACTCTGGAGAAAAAGAAGAGAAACCTCCGGGAGGGGCCCCCGAGGCCTCTTCCTCCTGGTGCTCCGAGTCTACCACGGTCAGCTGAGTCCTCGGAGGGGGTGCGGTAATAACTGGGGAGTCCTCCTCTGACAACCCCGCTTCGGAGTCTGACATTAAAATGGCTGCCGTTCCTGCACTCAGCGGGAACGGGGCCTGACGTTTTCTGGAATCTTGGTCCAAAGTTCCCTCGATGTCCCTCTCAGCAGGGCCAGTTTCCCCGTCGGGGAGACAGCCCGAGCAACGCCCCTCCCTAGCGAGTTTGACCCCCTGCCGACCACAGGCAACACAAGCTGCTGAGCGCGGCATTAGTGAAAACGATGAGGAGATAGGGGGAGGGGCGGACAAGCGCGGTAAATTTTCCCTCGCGCTGAAGCAGAGCTCCAATAGAGCAAAGAACCCCTCTCTGCCGACCCGAGGGGACTGCCGGGGTATCTACCTTCCCGGCAGCCAGCGGCCCCGGGGAATGTACGTCGCGGGGCCGCAGGTTGGCTCGTTAGCGTTGTGGGGGGGGGGGGGGGGAGGCGGGGGAGAGGCTGGACCACCAGCGTGCACCCACAGTTGAAAACTTCGACGAAAAACGCTGAGGTAAACTGAAATTTAATAATAATAAAAAAGAAAACACTTACCCCTGCCAAACAGAACGGGAGAGAGAAGTAGGGAGAGAGAGAAAAGCCTGTCAGCAAGCCCCGGTGAGGTAAAAAACCGTCACCCCTCCCTCAGTTCTGTCAATAAAGAAATTTTTATTTTTTTTTTTTAAACTTTCCAAATTAAAGAAATTTTGTCATTACTATTTTTTTACTTGATCCCCTAAAGAAAAGTGAGAGAAAACCTATAAACTAAGGTAAAGTTGTGGGGAACTCAGGTTCCCCCACCCGCATCTGCTGGAGTCAGAAAGATACTGGGGATGATGACGCGAGTGATGAGGTAATATAGCACCTCCCCTCAGAAATCTGTTCTGACTCCATCTGCTGGACAGGGGACTTAACCCATCGTCTGGAATGATCCTGGTATGTACAGGGAATTAGTGTTTCATGCACGGAAAGCAAAATTGCTTACCTTGTAATAGGTGTTATCCCAGGACAGCAGGATGTAGTCCTCACATATGGGTGACGTCAGTAACGGAGCCCTAGTGCAGGAAAAACTTCTGTCAAAGTTTTTTCCCGCACTAGGGCTCCGTTACTGACGTCACCCATATGGGAGGACTAGCATCCTGCTTGTCCTGGGATAAAGTCAAATGTTCCCTTTTGGATCTGCTTCTTAATTTCAAGAAGGTAGATTAAACAGTGTCCATTTCCAAAGCTGAAAGTTCATAATGCTTTGGAGTATGTGTGATACTTTGCTGTGATTATGGAACAGAGAAGCAATAATGTTGCAGCATGTGGAACAAAATTCACTTTAATGGAGCCATTTGATAAAAGGATGGCCACTATGTGATGGTATCAGTTCAGTATTGAACATTCTAATCTTCATGCTTTATGTTCATTTTGCGGTAACTGAGCATACAACAATACATGAATTTTAACCAATAAACTGAGCACCCTTGACTAAAATGTCACACAGCAACAACAGACATTTTCAAGATAATAAGGCTCTCTGGTGGAGAATCAATGCATATAAAATTCTGATGCTGAGCTTATGTGAAGTGGAGCTCCTTTCTGATGAAATATTATTGAATATTAAAAAAAACCTGTTAGCATGAACAATGAGGATTGCTTTTTTTCAATGTTTGCAACTACAACTTAAATAGTACTATTTGGTTCTTAGAATAGGAAATTCAACAAAAGTTACATATGGCAAGTGTTACTAACCAGACAGAACACGACCACAAAAATTACTGGTTTCACAAAAAAAAAAAAAAAAGAAAAGAAAAGAAAAAGATAGATACCTGACAAAACAATCCAGGGCCTGAAAAATAAACTCACAAAAATACAGAAATAATTTGTAATTTTCTATAAAAGTACATGTTAATTTTAAGTGGACAGTACTTGCTCCTATTGACTTTCTGGGATTAAGAAACAGATGGCTTTTCTGCCATTTGAACAAGTATAATAAGAACATTAAAAATTTGTATGCAACAGTTGACTGCTTTTCAGCTTTCAAGCCAAATATCCACCCTTTGAACATGTCTCTCTCTCTCTGGAAACTGTGAAATGCATTTTACAGAGGTGTGTTTATGACAAAAGGTGCATGAATGCACAGCCACAGGGCAGAAGCTCTTGACCTGAAACTGTTGCTTCACAAGTATCATGCTAAAAAATAATTTTATTCAAAAGTATTATCAAACATGCAGTTCCAAATCCATGCTGAAAAATGTCTTACTCACCCTCCCCATGAGATGATTCTTGTATTTGTTTCCCTATTTTATTTCTTCTTTTAATTCTAACAAGCTTTCCTTTACTAACAATGTTTTAAAAATATTTTTTTTTATTTAGTCGCAGTTATATAAGTGAAAAATTCAGATAGATTACTGAACTTTAGTGGTGGAAGCCTTGCTGAACTGAACAACCTGTGGCAGGGAATGTAAAATTCTGCTGTACTCACTTCCTGTTCCTCCGGTTCCAGTTTAGGAATTTTATGTGCCTTGCGTTCCTCTGATCGGGAGGAAGAATTATGCTTGCTGCTTTTTTTCCTTTTCTCCTTCCTCCTTTCATGCTTCCTCTTGGCGTATTCAATTGCCTGTACTTCATTTAAAAGGTCCCCGCACAGGGAGGACTCAAAAAGCTCCTTGCCATTTTGGATGGTTTTGGTTATTTTTAATTTGATTTCTGGTGACCCAGTCTTCTTTGGGATCACCGTTTGTGGTCCAGAAGGAGGGAGAAGTGGTGGTGGTGGCTGTGGTGAGGAAGATTTTTCCACTTCATGGGGTCTCATGGAAGAGTTTTCCATTTGGTAATACTCTGCAGGATTAAAGTTTCTGACTGCACCATAGCCATTAGCTGAACCATTTGGGTACTGACTGTATGCCTGGTATTTGCTCTGAGGTTCATATATATTAATTGCTGGTGGGTAGCCATTAGTGATAGGTGGTAAATCCTCAGTTGTTGGTGTAGGATACTGGAAGCCTTGCTGCAGAGCTGTTTCATATGGTGTGTGGCCACCATCTTCAGCAATGTCACTGCTAGCATCAAAGGCATCATCCTGACGGATGTTGGCCGAGTCAATCAGTTGAGGTGGTTGCTGAATTGTGTTTCCCATGATCCCTTGCATGAAAGAGAAAGAGAAATCCATTGTTCTGCTCCAGCATCCTTAGCTTTCCCTTTCTCTCATAGGGCCTGAAAAGCAAAAACAAGTCAAAATTTAATAACTTGAAAAAGCAGAGGGGAAAAGTATTTTATATGATTGCACAGCAAACAACCTTCATTTCAGATGAAGGGCCTAATTTACCACACTTTTTTCCCCATAGACACAGACAGAGAAAAACCTTAGTAAATCAAGCCTGAAGTTCAACTTGATACTTTAGCGATCGATCCAAATGAAAAATTTATAAGTGACTATAATTTATATTAAATAAATTTAAAAAAAAACACAAAACGATTACTACATTCCAACTCTAAAAATTCATATCAGCAACTGCGCTGGCAGACAGGCCTATGAAAGAGCAGAGAAAACCTTACCATAACAGTTAACTTTTTTGCTTTACTTAAACTGTAGTCTCAGGATTAAATCTGAATATTTGTTCTAATACAGGTAAAACACTATGGGCCGGATTTTAAAAGGGTTACATGCTTAAGGTAGGCGCTTAACCCTTTTAAAACCCCCCTGCGCGCGCTGAGCCTATTTTGCATAGACTCGGGGGAGCGGGCAAGCCCCGGGACGCTCGTAAGTCCCGGGGCTTGCAAAAAGGGGCGGTCGGGGGCGTGTGGGTGGTCCGGGGGCGTGGCCTGTGTCGGGGCCTGCTGCGCCAGCGCGCATAAGTTACTACTGCCCGGAGGCAGTAGTAACTTTTCTAATAAAGGTGGTGGGGGGGAGGGGGTCTAGCTAGGGCCGGTAGGGTGGGTTAGATAGGGAAAGGGAGGGGAAGGTGTGGGGGGGTGGAAGGAAAGTTCCCTCCGAGGCCGCTCCGATTTTGGAGCGGCCTCGGAGGCAACGGGCAGCGTGCGCAGGGCTCGGCGCGCGCAAGTTGCACAAATGTGCACCCCCTTGCGAGCGCGGACCCCGGATTTTATAAGATACGCGTGTATCTTATAAAATCCAGCGTACTTTTGTACGCGCGCGCGCTCTCTTTTAAAATGTATCCCAATACATTTAGACTAGTACAACATTAATGGTCAGAATAACTATGTCACTTCAGGTACTATACACACAGAAACAAGCAAAAAAAAAAGTTATCTTGTCTTCAAGGATTCCCAAACTACCAAACTCAGCTTCTTTTAATCTCAACATTTCAAGAAGCCTCAGCTGTGATAAAATATAAAATAAAGCAGTTTTTGGCAGAAGTGCAAGCTGCCTTATTTTTACACTTGTGATCCAACATGGGTTGGTTTCGGTCCTTGAAATTATGTAACCAAAATTATTACATTTTACCATAGTATCTCAGCAGGGCCAACAAAAGCAATAGGCAAGCTAGGCCTGGGTGCGAGCCATGTGGGACCGCTTACCAAAAAAAAACGGGAGGAAGGACCCAGAGCCACGACTGGGGGTGGGGGGGCACGCGACTGGGGAGGTGTTGGCGCAAGGCAGAAGGGGCCTAGGGTGCCTCATCCCCTTGCATCAGCCCTGTATGTGAGCCAATTATATTAGAATTATGTACACAAAAATACCAGCAGCCATTACCAGATATTTTTCACCCAGCCTTCTTGAATGTTACATAGATAGTCAGGTAGCAAGAGGCTCCTTACAACACCACTATGCAAAGACAAATATAGCTGGGCTTTCAACAGGCATTTTTTTTTTATACCAGTTGACTTAAGTCCACCTACACACAGTCACTGCTGCAGTCATAGGATAAAAGGAGCCTAAATTCCCCCACTTCCCTCCTTACAAACCAAAGAGGAACCCTAATAACTGCAGGCATTAACCAAGCAGAAAGACTGACCGTTGCTTTTAATATGTGACATGGTGCCTGATCTTGGTCTTTTATTGATTCAATCACTTACATTCTTCCCAAAAAGGGAATTTTATATATATAAGGAAATTGGGCAAAAGTCAAAAGTATAAAGTGTTTAATTGTTAAATACAAAGAAAAACAGAAAAAAGAAGCATTGTTGAGCTTATCTAAAAAACTTTATTTAAATATTCAAAAGTTAAAATAAAAGAGCAGCACCTGCTATACTGAATGTAACAAATCAAAAATTGTACAAAAACTGTACACAAGGAGGCGGATTTTAAAAGGGTTACACGCATAAATCCTAAGGTCCTGGGACGCGCATATGTCCCGGGACTTTGTGAAGGGGGCGGGGCACCGGTCCAGGGGCGGGACCGAGGCCTCCGGCACAGCGGCTATTTGCTGCTGTGCCGGGGGCTTGTGTGCTGGCAGCTGGCCGGCAGGCGTAACTTACAAAATAAAGGTAGGGGGAGATTTAGGTAGAGCTGGGGGGCGGGTTAGATAGGGGAAGGGAGGGAAAGGTGGGGGAAAGGTGGGGGGGAGGGGCGAAGGAAAGTTCCCTCCGAGGGAGCGGGGAAAGCCATTGGGGCTCCCCTAGGGCTCGGCGCGCGCAAGGCGCACTAGTGTGCACCCCCTTGTGCGCACCGACCCTGGATTTTATAATATGCGAGCGGCTGTGCGCACGTTATAAAATCACACATACATTTGTGCGCACCACGTAGCGCGCACAAATGTAGGCCACACGCGTAGATTTCAAAATCTGCCCCAAGCTGTTTTATAACAAAATCAAGTATACAATTATAAAATTTATGAAAGAAATTTATATAGTCATATTAAGTGACGTAAAATGCAAAACTACCTCCATGTACACACTCGCACATCCCACTTTACATTACCATGCAACCATCTGCCATGAAACCAACTTCCATACAACCATCATGCAATAATGTATAATGTTCTGAATGAATAGATGTAAAGCCAATATAAATACACACACACACACACACACACACACACACACACACACACAGAAAAAACAAATGTGGGCTAATGATTCACTATTTCTTGCTTGTATAAGTTTTGTGTGATGTATGTATATTAAACAATTTTGGTGGGTATTATTTGGAGTTTGTTGTTTTTCATTAAGTTAGTAATTAATAAAGGTTTTTTCAATAATCTTTATATACATTTATCATTAGTGTTCCTCTCCCATCAGTTGGAGTTTGTTTTGGTGTATTTTTAAACAGCCAAAATATAGTTTTCAAAACTGTAATTGAGCTGTTTTCGCCTTGTGTACACACACACACGCACACAGGGGTAGATTTTAAAAGAAGCGCGATCAGCCTACTTTTGCTTGCGCATCAGACTCAAGCAAAAGTACGCTGGATTTTAGTAGATACGCGCGGAGCCGCGCGTATCCACTAAAATCCTGGATCGGCGCGCGCAAGGCTATCGATTTTGTATAGCCTGCGCGCGCCGAGCCGCGCTGCCTCCCCTCCAAGGCCGCTCCGAAATCGGAGCGGCCTCGGAGGGAACTTTCCTTTGCCCTCCCCTCACCTTACCCTCCCTTCCCCTACCTAACCCACCCACCCGGCCCTGTCTACACCCCCCCCTTACCTTTGTCGGGGGATTTACGCCTCCCGGAGGGAGACGTAAATCCCCGCGCGCCAGCGGGCCTGCTACGCGCCGGGCCGCGACCTGGGGGCGGGTACGGAGGGCGCAGCCACGCCCCCTGGCCGTAACCACGCCCCCGTACCCGCCCCCAAAACGCTGCCGACACGCCCCCGGAACGCCGCGACGACCGGGCCCGCCCCCCCGACACGCCCCCCCCCGAGAACCCCGGGACTTACGCGAGTCCCGGGGCTCTGCGCGCGCCGGGAGGCCTATGTAAAATAGGCTTCCCGGCCCGCAGGGCCCTGCTCGCGTAAATCCGCCCGGTTTTGGGCGGATTTACGCGAGCAGGGCTCTGAAAATCCGCCCCACATTGAATATTTATTGAGGAAGGTATTGGTTCAATCAGTATTAAATCTTTATTAAAATATTTTCAAAAGAAATTTGACTAACTGTATTGATTTTTTATAAAAACCTGTCTGTTGCCTTTTCTTACAAGTAAGGAATATTTCACTTTTTAACATAAAACATCTCACAAATCACCCACTCACACACACATATACCATTTTAAAAACAATATCACTGCATACCCCTGGTTCTCTTTATGTTATTATTTTGGAGAGACATACAATAGTATTGTTTAGCATAGCTATTTCTCTGATTTATTTTCTTACATGCTCATTTTCTAAACAAATGTGTCATTGCACACCATGCAGATCTGTTACAAAGTTCACAATAAATTCCACCTGATTCAAAGATGATCAACGAACAAGCACCCTCAGTTCAACAGTTTGTCTACTCATGAGGAGGGTGTCCATTCACCATTTACCTTGGAACTGCTGAACTGAGGGTGCTTGTGCATTGATCATCTTTGGACCTCACGGAATTTATTGTGAACTTTGTAACAGATCTGCATGATGGCAACAGACAGGTTTTTACAAAAAAATCAATATAGTTAAATTTATTTTGAAAATACTACAATAAAGGTTTAATACTGATTGAATATTTATTGACTGAGGTATTGGTTTTGTTTTGTAGGGGTATATATATATATATATATATATATAGATAAGATATATAGAGAAATATACACTAGATTCCTCCCTGTTAAAAGCTTTTTCTGCCAATTTTTTTATTGTAATATATAAATACATATACAAACGTGTATATACATACACACACATATATATATATATATATATAAAATAACCCATCTTTGGGGGGGGCAACCAATTTCATGAATGGAACTGCAGCTCAAAAGGTTTGCACACTCCTGCGTTAGTCTGTAGATAAGGAAAAATATTTTCAAAATCAGATGTCAATCACAGCACAGACAGGGTTTATGATGTTATATTACTATGTGGTTTGCCAATTTGTTTTTCAACAAGTTTCCGACTATATGGAAATTGTTAAAGAAAAGATTTTGCTTATTTCTAAAATACACTGTCAAACCAAGTCTGTATTTCTAAATAGCCAAAATATAGTTTTCAAAACTGTAATTCAGCTGTTTTGGCCTTGAAACTGCAGCTGTCCTGAAGTCATGCTCAAAAGTAAATTATTCCTGCCTAAAATACAAACATTCAGTTTGAGAAATCAAACATTTTCTTTTGCGAGAATCTGCCTCCTGAATGAACTGCATTTATTAAAATATTCTAGATAAGAGTTTGGTCTTCTTGAAACAGAAAAGTGTGGCAGAAATTAACTGGGTAGCAATTCACATAAAGGGTGACTAAATCATTTTATTAGTCACTCAAATTTTCTGAGAATTTATTCTTTTGACAAAAAAAAGTGTGAAAAAAAAACTCAATTTGAGAGCAAATTTATTCAGCAAAAATGTCTTGCTGTCTTCAGGTCCAAGAACACAAACAAGAAATTTTCTTCCTAAGCCACTAGAATATACAGTATATGCAACAGTCCTGTTCAAACCCTCACTTCTTCCTCTTCCCCTTAAAACATACGGTCATTTCAAATCCGTTGGCTGGGGACTGAAGAGAAACTTTCTTTGAGTCTGAATCTCCACCTATATCTGAGGTCAATATAAGGTGCACTCACCAGAGTGCACAGATAACTTGCAGTTGTGCACAAACTTTATTGCCAATGCAGTAAGGGGGGTTGCGCACAAAAAAACATGTACAAAACAATGTGCATACAGGTTAGCGCCCTTTCATGCAAATCCCATGATGGCATTAGCTATTGCTCCCCAGAGCAATGAGGTGCACTGGCTTAACTTGTGTTTTCTTTGTACTGGTACTGGAAGCAGAGATGGAATAAAGTTCCCAGGGCTAATGATAGTCTATTATCAGAAGCTAGAATTCCGATGCCAGGACCAGTAGTTGGGATTTTATATACATAAAACATGCTTTGTGAACACAAAGCACAAAAAAGGCTTTCTGTGCACAAAAATGCTTGTTTTTTGTGTGCATAAATCATGAGTGAGACACTTTCCAAAGTTAAAGCTGAGCATACCTTTCAGCTCGAGTTTGTGCACTTTTTAACTCCTGATGTAGTAGCATACCATTTGCTGACTGCATCAGAGTTGCTATTTTTTTTTTTTTTTTTTTTTACTGTGAAGTTAAAAAAAAAATACACTGAATTTCAGTGCACAATTCTACCATGTTTCTCCTTATATCGGGTCCTCTGACTGTTCAGCAAAGCATGCTATGAAGGTGCTTCCACGGTTTTTCTCTGTTCCCTGTGACAGAACATATTAATTTCATAGGATCTGCAACTGCATAAACCTTTAATGTTCTGTCAGAAGCACCTAAATTTGCAGCTAGAATCAACAGGTCAGGCAAGGATAATATGACAATTCTTTTAACTTTAGTGACACACTATCTGAGCATTGTTTTTCTTTATATAAAGATTACTATTTTATCTGTGTTAGCACAAGCAAAAAATCTATAATTTATACAAACAGAATGGAATGACCAGAACAAGCATTTCAACTCATTTAATCAATTTTCCACTGGCTAACTTTAAATTTTACATCTTCAGCTTTCCCATAAAGGCAAATATGAGGAAACAGACAAAACTGCCTCTTTCAAGATCTGATTACAGTCCTACAGATAGATTTAGTAATGTGACTGCATTAACTAAGATTAACTCCATCTTATTTTGTCCCCAATTTCATTTTCATAATTTCCATTCAGAGTCAAACCATATTAGAATTAAAAGATGCTGGATGACTTCCAGTTATGCTGTGAGCGGGGAAGGAGGCAGCGCATCATGGGAGCTCCTGCCATTTTTTTAATCCTGATTATTTGTATCTTGCAGCAGGTGACGGGCAATTTTTTATTATGTCACTGAGTAAAGATTCGGGTAAGCAATCCCTGCCATCATTGTGGGCAGATCGAGCTGTAATGCTTAATAAAATCAGTTAAGAAGCCTGAAGCTGCTAGGCCAGAGCTAGTCAGTGACTCTGCTTCCGATGAGGAAATGGCGGCCGCGCCAATATGAAGTGGATGATCAGGCAGCCTCAATTCGTGCATGGATGGAGGAATTTGCTGATAAGATCTCCACAAAACTGGATGATCGTCTTGCTGTGGTGGTTGATAAGATGGCCCAGTTGCTGGAGGCTATGCAGGACAACTTGATCAAAATTGAAGAGTAAGATGGGAAGCTGATGGACTTAGAAATGGTGCTTACTGCAGCTGACGCCAAAATTGATCAGCTTGAGCCGCGATATAATAGAGCTCTGGAAAACTGGATGAGCTTCAAAATCACTCCTGTCGGAGAAATATCCGTGTGCTTGGCATCCCCAAGAAGGTAGAATGGGATGATGCAGTTACCTTTTTTGGAAAATGGCTGACTAGAGTCCTACATCTTGAAGGGACTCAGACATTTATTAAAACAGGTTGTGTCCATCGCACTCCCATGCCTACCCCAGGGTTAGGTGGTCAGCCTAGGGCTGTTATTATCAAGCTGCACAATTTTAGTAATAAATGGAGAATATTAAATGCGGATTGAGAGCTCTATGATATAAAATTTCAAGATTCCTGTATTATGATCTTTCAAGATTTTTCTGCGGAGCTCCAACGGAAGCGCCAGACCTTTGGTGAAGTCAAGTGAGAGCTGCAGCGTATGAATTGTAAATACAGTATGTTGTACCCAGCCCGTCTTCGAGTTGTCAGGAATGGATGGCCGATTATTCTAGACACTGTGGCAGCAACGGAAAAGTGGTTGCAAGTTAAGAGCCCAAAATCGGCTGACTGATGCCTGCAAACTGTGACTACATTTAGTTTGTGTGTTATTGCCCCCTGAGAATCGACAGAAGACCCGGTTATGGCATATATCTTTTTGCACCTTGTGCGCCTCTTGTTTGTTGGACTGTTTGAACATGAGGGGACTTTTCTCAAGGAACAGTTGTCATTAATTCTCATGCTTCATTCCTGGTTTCTCCTTTTTTTCCACCTTTTTTTTTTCTTTCTGTGTCCCATTCAACATGCCTCGTGCTTCTCTCATATGCTATGTATGTGTTTCTAAGTCTAAGATTTATATGGCTGGATTCTTCTGTGCGCTTGGGCCAGAATGGCTCCTTTGTATATTTCTTTTTTCAGTTTCAATTGCTATGGGAGCTGAACAGGTCTTCTAAATCTCACTGCTCCCCTTTTTTCATAATTCCAGTTAAGCCTTATTTGCTCTTTGAAGAAGATGCTGTTACTGCTGTGGGCCCGGCGTTGAGAGGATTCCACTTTCCTTGCTGTTATTATATTTGGCTAGCAGGCCTCCTACTTGTGGACTGTATTTGCATCTATGTTTATAATACTTTTGGGGCCTGCTTTAATTGTCTATCTTATTTTATTTTCTGTTTTTTGGTGGTCTCTTTCTTTACATTGTTCATGATACGTGGGCATGATATGTGGGTGCCTTGGCATTTTGCTGTGATATTCATCCTCTTTATGTTCTTTTTGTTTCAGCAGTATGGGATGGAATGGATTCTGAGGGTACAGGTGGGTTTCAGGGGTTAGGTGGAGGAGAGGGGTGTCAGTTGCCACCGATCTCGATTTATTTCCCATCATGAGAATGGAAGGTCTATGATTTCGGGAGTTGAGAGTTGTCAGGACTGGCAACTGGGGATGTTGTGTTTGGTTGTTGGGATGTGGACAAGTTGAAGTTTAGCAGGAAAAGGGGTTTCAAGGCATACTGTGTGGGGGCGGGTAAGGGGGTTGTGTTTTGGTTTCATTGTGGGGGGGGGGCTGAATAAAATGGCATAAAACATGGTTTCTATGTTTGAAGTATGTATAGAGTATAATGAATGCTGGATTACAGAACCTTAGCTATTGCCTTTTGGTTCTTCTTTGGTATGGCTTGAACTGTTTACTTCTCAACTGTCCATTTGGTTCCTTAGCTGAAGCACATTTCATTTTACAGTGCTTATATCAAGCGCATGCTCTCTTTTTATGGTCATGGCCATATATTACCTTTCCTTGAATGCTAGGGGAGTTTCATCCCCGATGAAAAAGAAACGTATTCTTCAGCTGGCCAAGGGTTGTAATGCTCAAATTATGTTACTGCAGAAGACCCACCTAACCGATCACGAATATGAAAAATTGAAAATGGGTTGGGTTGGGCAAATTTCTTCTTCTTATAACTTTCGAGTATGGGTGTTTGTATTCTCATTCACAAGGATCTGCCTTTGGTAGTCTGCCACTCTTTGTGCAGATACAGAAGGCAGGCTTATTATATTAGAAAGTTTATTATACTCTGTCTCCTTCACATTACCTAATGTATATGTTCCCAATACTGAGCAGTCGGGGTTTTTCCATACTCTTACAGATCACATAGCAAAATTTGGTTTTGAGCAGGGACTGGAACCTCAGTCCTGATCCAATGCTTGCCTCATCTCGATCACCTGCCCCTCTCAATTTGGGTTTTCGGGATTTAGTTGCTTCCTTCAATCTCATAGATATTTGGAGGCATTTTCACCCCAAAGATAGAGGGACTATACCTTTTACTCACCAAGGCATAACTCTTATAGTAAGATGATTTTTTTCTTTGCTCTCCGAATTTGCTATCTAATACGGATAGTAGCAAAATTATGCTTAGTACTCTCTCAGATCACTATCCTGTTGAGCTCTGTTTTAATCTTGCTGCCTCCCCGCTTAAACCTCCTACCTGGAGACTTAATACCTTTATTTTAGGAGATAAGCGCTTTCCTGATCTGGTGAAGGATGCAATTGAAGTTTGATTTCCAAAACCCAGAGGGGGAGTACACACCAGTTTTGCATTGGGAAGCTTTTAAAGCCCTTTTTTGGGGTAAACTTATTAGTTTTGCTAGCTATCTTCAAAGGGAAAGGAAGCAGAAGGAGGTAATGTTACTGGACAGGTCTGGGACTTGGAGATTATTCATAAAAGAACTGGTTCTGCCAGAATTCTTAAAGCCTTGGAGAAATGCAGGTGAGAATTACAATCTTTAGACGTGCACAGGATCAGGAAAACCTTAACATATGCCAAGCTTAGACTTTATGAGCATGGCGATAAGCCTTCTTGGCTAGAGTTTCTAAGAAAAGATTGTGCAAGTCACATACTGCTCAAATAAGGCAGCCCACAGGGATGCTTACCACTAACCCTCATGAGACTGAAAATGCCTTTGTACAATACTTTTCTGCCCTATATAAGGATGGCTGCAGCCTGCCTAAAATATAGGAATTTCTGACCAGTCTAGGGTTACCATCCTTGCCCGAGGCCCAACAGGTTCAGCCAACATGTCCCATCTCCTTATTTGAGGTTCAGGCTGCTGTTAAAGCTTTGCCGGAGAGGAAATGCCCAGGCTCTGATGGGTATTCTATAGACTTTTTAAAGAAATTTCTGGTACAGGTCTCATTTCCTTATTCCGGTATTTAATGGGGTGGAGGGGAATGTCCATTTGTTGGGAAGCATGGCGGATGCCATCATCTTGCTCATCTATAAGAAGGGTAAGGGCGCATTAGAGTGTGGCTCCTATAGGCCAATTTCCTTACTCAATTCAGATATCAAGATACTTGCCATGGTGTTACCAATCACGTCTTGAGACTCTGCTTCCCCATTTGGTGCACCCTGATCAGACTGGTTTCGTGAACGGAAGGAATTCTACATCTAACACTAGGAGGCTATTTAATCTCCTTCACTTAGCCAAACTGAAGGGAGTGATGGGGGTCGCAATCTTATTTAACGCTGAAAAAGCATTTGATCGCCTCTCTGGGCCTTTTTTTATTTGCAGTTTTGAGAGTGGCTGGTTTGCCTGACCCCTTCCTTGCTTGGGTTCAGGCTATGTATGAGAGGCCAAGGGTGCTCCTAAATATTACTATCTTTCTTTCCCCCTTTTTCACTACAGCTACAGGGATGAAACAGGGTTGCACTCTTTCTCCTTTGATTTTTGACCTAGCTATCATACCCTTAGTGGAGGCTATCCGGCAACATCCTGTTATTTCTGGGCTTTGCATGGGGGGTAGAACCCATAAAATTTCCTTATATGCTGACGATGTGCTGATATATATGGACTTCTCCTAAAACCTCTGGGCCGGCCCTTCTTAAGTTTCTCTGCATTATGGTTCCCTGGCTGGGTATAAACTTAATTTTGATAAGTCGAAACTGTTCCTGCTAGATTCGAATTTGTTAGTTCCAGACTCACTTAAAGGATTCCGGGTGGTGGAGCCGGAGTTTTTATATCTAGGGATTTTTATCCCACGGAATTTTAAAGATCTTTTTGGGAAGAACTACGTCCCCATTATTTCCCCAATTTAAACAAAAAAATGCAGATATGGGAGCATTTACATATCTCCTGGACTGGTAGGATTAATTTACTTAAAATGAGCCTGCTTCAGAAACTTCTTTATTTGTTCCAACATGTACCCTGTTCTATCCCAGTGTGTGTGTTTACTGAATGAAAAAAAATGTATATTGAAATTTGGCAAGGAAAGCAGGCCCAGCTGGGTTTGCGGAGACTCTAGCTACCAAGATACAGGGTGGTATGGCTCTGCCTAACTTCCGGATCTATTACTGGGCAGCCAGACAATTTCATGAAAGCTTGGTCAGGGGCCCGCGAGGAGGCATGGCTTCAGTTGGAGAAGCTCCAAGCTGAAGCGATTAATCTCGGTGTGCTTCGATTTCTCCTGTGCAACTCCCCCAATAGCAGAAGGGTTTATCAGATTAGCCTTATACTTGCTCATACAATTCAAGTTTGGCAGTCGGAAGATGATGTCTCTCTTATTGCTCCTATTTACAAAAACCCAAATCTTTCCGGGTTTACTTTTTCCCCTGCTTGTAAGGACTGGATGGATAGTAGTCTTATTTATGTTGCTCAATTATGGGACAAAGATGGGTTTCTCACTTTTCAGTCTCTCTGTGAGGATTATGACCTGTCTCTGCAATCCCATGCTTTTTATCTCCAATTAAGAGGGGTATTACAGGATAAATTTGATCTGGCTCCACTGTGCTAATGTGATTGGTTGGAATCCTTTTTGAGTGACACGGATGCATACCAGAAGGGTATCCCTCTTTTATATTTGAGTAGTCTCTGTAGTAAGTATGGTACCCATATGCCACAGTCCTTAATTGACATTTAGAACACTGATTTGAACCTTTCATTGGACCATAAAGCTTGAAAGCGCATCTGGAACTCTGTGATTCATATCTCCATATATGCTAAGAGGAAATAATTAATGATTAAACTATTGAATAGAACTTATCGCACCCCCATCTTCTATTTTAAAAGCTTTCCGGATGCTGGGGTCTGGTGTTGAAAAGGGTGTGGTCAGACGGGTTCATATATCTACATGTTGTGGTTCTGTCCAATGGTTGCTACGATTTGGGAGCAAATCTCTCAGGAGAAAGCGGATATTTTGGGTATCCCTGTACAGCCGACTCCTGAGCTGGGGTTACTGGGTCATTGGAATAGATCCTTAGTCCCTGTTAAATACAGACCGTTAAGTGGGATAGTTGCTTCTAGCAGCACAATTTACTGTTGCCACTTTTTGGAAGACCTGTCCTAATGTTTACTGGAACGCACAAGTTAGGAATATCGCTGATATTGAAATGTTATGTTTTGACCTTAAAAATAAACATGCCAAATGTGTTAAAATCTGTGGCACGTATCATGAATATTTGCAAGCTATGTTTTTGTCTATTTTTGTTATGCCCTTAATCCAGCTGTCTGGTTTCTGTGTCTCTTTATTGTGAAAAGATTTTCATATGTATGATCTGGAGGAGTTCCTCCTTTTTTGTTGTATGCCATGCAAAAGTTTATAAATAAAGTTTAAAAAAAAAAAGATGCTGGGCCTTCTAAGCATAGCAACTATAGCTAAGTTGTATATTTACTGGCATTAGACCACAGAGTTGAGGCACTAACTAACCTATTTGCTGTAACAGAAGATGGATATCTAATGTTGCCATACCTGGCTGCTACAGCTGTTTTAATGAGCAATAGCATACTCATTATCACACCACACGAACAGCAGACATTCATATTTGCACCCAGCAATGAGACATATCACATGACTATTGTAAGAAGCAGGGTATTTACTGTAATGACAAAGCCCTCTGAATTTTGATCTCTGAACATTCCAGATTCCTATTAGCTGGTAAAATAGGTACACAAGAGTTCCGATCATATGAATGCAATTACTGCCTTTTTTTTTTCCTGTCTACACAAAAATATACCTGTATATGTTGAAACAGTCTCAGTCTTGTTCAGTTCAGTTCTTAAGTGGATCCTTATCTGACAAAGAAACATCTACCAACAAGTTATTTTTGCTTGCCGGTGTCTCAGGACTTTCAAGTACCTAAGTAGTACAATCATTTTCCTGAAACACACTGAATATTTTTTTTATTGAAAACAGGCCATACAAGTTATGGGTGAGTGTAATAGGCCAGTAACAGGAAGTAAAGCAACTTCCTCTCCAAGCACTAAAATCTTTCCAGTCAGTCGAAGAACTTCTCCAGCTCAATCCAATACAGAAAAAGCAAACATCTCAAGTAAAACACAAATTTGAAACTACTTGCATCTGAACTCTCCTAGAATAAGAGTGTCCTTACCCTCACAGCTTCTCGTTCTGAATAAATCATAAGACTGCATACACTTTCCTTCTGGGAGGGGTTGGTCCTAATTGTTTAAGAATTCAAAGAAAGGAAACTGAAGGTAAGAAAATTGTCAGGGTTTTGAAACTATTCTTTCACATGTTCTGAGCAAGCGCAGGAGATGACAGAAGTGTATTCAGCCCTGACTAAGGTGCAAAAGTCAGGAAAGGCAGCAGGAGCAACAGCCCTGAGAGGGATGGGTGGAAGGAAGAATCTACACACCTGATCAGGGTCACAGAGTTGGGGTGAAGGAAAAGAGAAGATTAAGAGGACAGCCAGGAAGGGGAATGGGGGAGGGAAGGAGAGGGGAGAATACAAAGAGAAGAGGAAAGTCAGGAGAAAGTGGCCTGCAGGTGATGTTGACTGGAGGGGGAAAAAGGACTTTTTTTGGGTGGGGGAGAAAGGGGATTTATTTATTTATTTTTCTATGCCGACATTCGATTTGACATATCACATCGGTTTACATATAACAAGATGTCTAAGGCTAGCCTTATAATGACATGATACAATGAAGAAAGAAGGAGAGGGCTGCACCAGAGCAAGAAGGGTGTTTTCAGTCATTGAAGAACTCCACACTCGCTGCCACCACAATATCAACATTCCCCCAACCCACTATTTTTTTTGGGGGGGGGAGATGGGGGGGAATACATAGAAAGCATATTTTAGCCCTGGTGAGTAAGTCCTAGAGGAATTTTAGAATCCCTGAAAATTACTTTCTATTGCATTCTACAACAGTCAGAAGAACCTTAGGCCGATACAGTACAGCGCGCACCAACGGAGTGCACTGTTAAGCTGTCATTGGACGCGCATTTTCCCTTACCCCTTATTCAGTAAGGGGCAGAAAACTCGCGTCCAACCCGCCGAACCTAACAGCGCCCTCAACATGCAAATGCATGTTGAGGGCGTTATTAGGTATGCCCGCGCGATTCAGTAAGTAAAATGTGCAGCCAAGCCGCACAACTAACTTTAAGAAATTAGCGCCTACCCAAAGGCTGGCGATAATTTCTTCGGGCACCGGGAAAGTGCACAGAAAAGCAATAAAAACTGCTTTTCTGTGCACCCTCCGACTTAATATCATGGCGATATTAAGTCGGAGGTCCCGAAGGGTAAAAAAAGTAAAAAAGAAAAAGAAAAAAAAATTTGAAGTCAGCCGGCGGCTGTCGGGTCGAAAACTGGACGCTCAATTTTGCCGGCGTCCGGTTTCCGAGCCCGTAGCTGTCAGTGGGCTCGAGAACCGACGCCGGCAAAATTGAGCTTCGGCTGTCAAACCCGCTGACAGCCACCGCTCCGGGCCAAAAGGAGGCACTAGTGTCCCTAGTGCCTCCTTTTGCCTGTTTCTACCGCTGGACCTAATTTAAATACTGAATCGCGCGCACAGGAGAGTGGCCTGTGTGCACACCGGGAGAGCGGACGTTCGCCCGCTCTCCCGCAGACTTTACTGAATCGGCCTGCTTGTGAGATAACTAGGTCTTTTCATAAAAGCTGTATCTGCTCCCATTTATATTTTCTGTAGGATTTAATGAACATACATATAGAACCTCCCATAGCTGCTGTGCATATATTCCCTACTGATGCACTAGTCTTGCCTGACAAATAAATGAGATGTTCTTCTTGTGAAGTCTTAGGAACTCTCTTTTAAGATGCAGTGATACAAGGACATACCATATGGAAATGAATGTCGTGTAAGCTGGTATCCCTCTTTTACCAACATGAATGACTTTTTTGATTGATTTATTTACTTACTTATATTTAACAGGGGGGCTTTGCCCATCACTAAATTCAATCTCCAATATTTTTCTATCACTTAGGCTTTGGGAATAGGCTCTGCATTTTGAATCCTCCCCTTTTCATAACCCCACCTTTTTGGCGGATAGGCATCCTGGGGTATATAACCCCAGGAAGCATGCCCAGTTCTTTAGAGAGTTAGGCACAGCTGTAGAGGGCAGGCGATACTGGAAGAGCAGTTTAGGGGCGGTTATAGGAGCCAGAGGAAGTGAAGAGCTAGAGATCCCTTCAGGATTTCAAAACAGGTATTAAGAGGTTGGAGATTTTTTCAAAGAGAAGAGACAGAAGCTGGTGATCTCCTCAGGATTTCAATCCAGTGATTTTTGGACTTTGAAAAGATTTGGAGATTTTGTGTGAATTGATCAGTCCAGAGGGAAGGGCAACCTCCCCTTTATCCCATAAGACTTGATCAAAGGGGGTTTTTTTTTTGCCTAGGCTGAAAGAGAAAAGCTGGTGTGAAGAGAAACTAAGAGTGAAGAGAAGTTTTGGAGAAGTTTGAAATACAAATTGAGAGCTAACCCATATTTTGGGATTTGCTCACTATGGATAGTGGTGCAAGAGACATGGAAAACAAACCCATTTTTCTCTGAGATCATTGGTTTGATGCTGATTTTATGTTTTGTGATGCTGGACATTTTTTTTCCTTTGAGTTGCAGTAAAATTTTATTTTGAACTCCATTTTTGGCATCCTCACTTTATTTTTGGTGACTGTCTAGAGGCCCTGGAAATTAACTTTCTTCTCCCATCCAGATTTGGACCCAGATCCGTGGCTCCTCTGAATGGTGTTCGCAGTACAAGACAGGGGCCAATTACATTTATATGCTACTAATGCCTAGATTTGAAGAGGCTCACAATGAAACACACACAGTATTTACATATACTTAAAAAAAAAAGAAAAAAAGATTCAATTACTCACTACAAAACAAGCTTTTCCACTATCTAACTCATCAGTTTGCCCCGCAAAGAAACACTTGCCTGAATAAAAAAGTTTTTAGCAGGGCCTTAAATGTTTTTGTACATTCCATTACTCTCAATTCCTGGGGCAGAGAGTTCCACAGTGTCGATGCAGCTTTGAGAAAGCGCAGTTGCTTACCTGTAACAAGTGTTCTCCTAGGACAAGCAGGATGTTAGTCCTCACATGTAGGTGACATCATCTGATGGAGCCAGGCACGGAAAACCTTTGTCGAAGCTTTGACCAGCACACCGAGCACGCCCAGCATGCCGCTATCCGCAGGTCCACGCGAGGTCCCCCTTCAGTCTCATAACATAAAGATTTGAGCGAACTGGAAGGAAAACAACTCCGTGGGGAGTGGGCAAGATTCCTGAGGACTAACATCCTGCTGACCTAAGAGAACACCTGTTCCAGGTAAGCAACTGCACTTTCTCCTAGGACAAGCAGGATGGTAGTCCTCACATGTGGATGAATATCAAGCTCCAGAATGTCCCTGAGAACAGGAGAGACCAACAGCGACCAAATAAGATGCCAACGGGCACAACACAACTGCAGCGCTGTAGGTCAGTAGGGGACAGTCTGGTTCCCATAGAAGCACAAAGAGTTGGGTTTAGGCCTGAAACAGGTTGCACAGGACAGAATGACCAGAAGCACTGCCCTGGCACCTGTCTTTATCCAAGCAATAATGAGCCGCAAATGTGTGAAGAAAACTCCAGGTTGCAGCTCGGCAGATTTTGACGACAGGCACTGCAGGTAAATGAGCCACCGATGTCTCCATAGCTCACACAGAGTGAGCCTTTACTCTGCCGGCTAGTGAAAAGCCCACTTGCAGAAGGCAATGCAATCCGCAAGCCAATTCACAAGGTTTGTTTACCCACTGCAACTCCCAGCCTGTTGGGATCAAATGAAACAAACAGCTGAGTGGACTGCAATCTAGATAGAAAGCAAAGGCCCTTTTACAGTTCAAAGTATGAAGAGCCCACTCCCTCGAGTAGGAGTGAGGCCTTGGAAAGAAGGTGGGTAAAACAATAGACTGATTGATGTGAAAATCATTGACAACCTTGGGCAGAAACTTAGGATGCATACATAGGACTACACAATCATAGAAAAACCTCATGTAAGGAGGGTATGTGACAAGGGCCTGAAGCTTACTGACCCTACGAGCCAAAGTGATCACCACCAGGAATATGACCTTCCAGGTGAGGAACTTCAGGTCACATGATTGCAGCGGCTCAAAGGGAGGGTGCATGAGCCACGACAGGACAATGTTAAGATCCCAGGAAGCAACCAGGGGCCACAAAGGGGGCTTCAGCTGGAGGAGGCTGCACATGAAACAGCCTACTAAAGGCTGGACCGAAACTAGCGCGCCAGCGATACCCCGATAGTACGCACTAACAGCACCAAGTTGCATCCTGACTGAGCTGGTCTGAAGCCCAGACTCAGAGAGATGCCACAGGTAGTCCAACAGCCGGGGAAGGGGAATGAGAAAGGATCCAAACCACGTCCCATGCATCAGATGAAAAATCTTTTCCACTTCAGGATGTAGGACTTCCTGATGGAAGGCTTCCGAGACGCCACCAGTACCTGGGAGTGCCAAGGGCTGGAGGATTACGCGCTCAATATCCAAGCCGTTAGAGCCAACGCCCGGAGGTTCGGATGGCGCAGGGTGCCCTGATTCTGCCGGGAACCAAACTTGTCAGGGCCAAGAGGGGCAACTAAGAAGAATAGATCGGTAAAAACAAGGAATTTATTATTATGTGATCTAGTGGCTTAAGTGGTCCGCCAGCACATTGAGATGACCTGGCAGGTATGTCCTCTGCAATTGCAATCCAAATTGCAACCTGGATTGTCCATCTGGAGGATCAGGACATCCTTGTGCGACAACCGGTTTATTAACGCCCACAAGGCGTATCGGATCGCCTGAAGCTCCACAAAGTTTATCTGTCTTCGCTGGCAGTCCAGAGACCCTGCGGGTGGATGCCGTCCATATGAGCTCCCCAGCCCTGAAGAGAGGCATCGATGGTATCAGTTGAGGCGGAGCAACTTGGAAGGGAAGCTCCCTCTCCAAATTGGAGAGATTCTCCCACCAAGACAGAGACGTTCGCAGAGGGTCCATGACTGCGATGGGAGTCTTAAGATCCTGGGAGGCCTGTCGCAACTGGGACCGCAAGGTCCACTGAGCCCTACGCATACAGAGATGGGTGAGAGGGGTCACATAGACGGAAGCTGCCATGTGGCCTAGCAGGAGGAGAAGAAGGCGGGTGGATACCTGCCGACTGTTGCGGACAAAGGTGGCTAGCGAGGCAAGAGCGACAGTCCAATCCCTGGGCAGAAACGCATTTTCCTGCGCTGCATCCAGCCTGGCCCCTATGAAGTCCAGCTGAGGAGACAGGCAGAAATGAGACTTCAGGTAGATGATAAACCCCAACATCTGTAGCGTCCTCATCGTCAGAGACAGCGCACTCAGGGCCCCTGCCCAAGAGTCGCTTTTGATCAGCCGGTTGTCGAGGTACGGAAAGACATGTACTGATTGACGTGTGAGGTAGGCCGCCACCACTGTCAAGCATTTGGTGAAAACGCGTGGGGCGGAAGCCAACCCGAAGGGCAGCACCCTGTACTGGTAATGAGTCTTCCCCACCACAAAGTGGAGGTACTTCCTGTGGCTGGGGAGAATGGCTATGTGAGAATACGCTTCCTTGAGGTCAAGGGAGCAAAGACAGTCTCCTCCTCTGAGGAAGGGAAGCAGCGTGCCCAGAGAGACCATCTTGAACTTTTCTCTTGCGAGAAATTTGTTCAATGCCTGGAGGTCGAAAATGGGATGCAAGCCACCATTCCTTTACGGGATGAGGGAATAGCCTGAATAGAACCCTTGGCCCTGCTGGGAACGAGGGACCTGCTGTGAGAAGGGCAGAGAGCTCCATTTGAAGAATGACATGCTGGGCGGATGAACCCCACAATGGACATGGGGGAGAGATCCCTGGGAGAAGGCTGAAGTTGAGTCAGTACCCCTGACGGATGATAGAAAGGAGCCATCAATCTGAAGTCCTCTCTTCCCAGCGATGGACGAAGCTGAGAAGCCTGCCCCCTACTGGGAGATTCAGTGTCAGGGGTACGGTCAACTGACTTCCGCTCCCTCACCACCAGTCAAAAGCCCGTGGTCGGGGCTTGCTGAGGCACCGGCTGGGGTCTAGGTGCTTGCTGCTGGTGAGGTCGGCCCTTGGACCCGGTGCTTCGCGTACGAGCCTGGGAAGCGGGAGGATAATATTTCCTCTGCTGGTAAAAGAGTTTCCAGGAACCCAGCCTGGAGGACTTCCTGACCGAGGACGGCCCTTCGGAGGTGTGGCGGACAGCTGTTGAAGTGTATCGTGATAATCCTTCAGCTGCGCTACTGCATCCCTGACTTTGTCCCCGAAGAGGTTTTCACCTGTGCAGGGGAAGTCGGCTAGCCTTTCTGGACCTCCAGCCAAAGGTCAGAGGCTGTAAGCCACGCCATCCTCCGGGTGCTGATGCCCACCACGGCTACATGGGCCGCTGTCAAAGACATCATAGGTGGATCGCACCTCATGCTTGCCAGCATCTACACCCAATAGAACAAGGGCCGAGAGGGCCTCCTGCTGTTGTTGAGGTAGGCCCTCTGCGAAGTCCTGAACCCGCTTCCAGATGTTGCGGTTGTACTGGGTCATGTAGAGCTGACAGGCGGCGATGCGGGCCACCTGCATAGCGCCCTGTAAGACCTTCCTGCCCAAGGAGTCAAGCTTTCTGTGCTCCCTCGCAGAGGCATGGGTGCGGGATCGCTGGGCCTTCAAGGGGGACTCCACGACCACTGACTGGTGAGGGAGGTACTGTTTCTCAAACTCCATGGCTTGCTACACCAAATAGGTGGCATCAGGCTTTCTGTTGACGGCGGAGATGGAAATGGGGTGCTCCCGCATGCGGAAGAGGTCCTTGAAGATATCATGGATGGGAACCACCACGATTTCCTTTGGAGCGTCAACAAACTGGAGCACTTCCAGCATTTTGTGTCACGCATCCTCCTCCGTATCTAAGGGGATGGGTTCAGCCATGGCCCTTACAAACCTCACGAAGGACAGGTCCTCGGGGGGGGAGGGGTGATTGATGCCTTTCCTCCAGTGGGGAGGGCTCCGAGAGAGGGTTGTCTGAGTAATTGGAGGACGACTCCGTGGACTTATCTCCCCAAGGGTCGTAAAGCCCTTCCCTCCTCACTAGGTACTGCATGACGTGGACAAGGCCCGTCAGGGGCATCAACCCTGGGCTCCGATGACCTTAGTGACCGCACAGGAACCGCGGGCAACGACGGTATCAGCCGGGCCTGGCAGAGGCTTGGGAAATTGTGGTCGCGGAACCACAGCATCACCCATCTCTTCCTCCTCGGAGGACCCGAGGAGCGGGATCGCTCAGGTGGAGGGCAATGGTGGCCGTCGAGGAATTGAGGGTCCCTCAGTCACCAGTTGTGTCAGTAGGGCACCTAAAAGATGCTCTAGCAGGGGTGTTAAAACTGACAGCTGGGGCTCAGGCTCCAGTATGGGGGGCCGGTGGCACCAACAGCTCAACGCTCTGAAGCGCCTTGAGCACTGCGGACTGCACACTGTGGTCCAAATCCTCCTGAAAGTCCAGTGTGGCCAGGACTGAGGGAGGGGAACAAGGTGTCACCGGCACTTACTCAGATTCCCGAGGAGGCACAGTGCCCGGCACAGATATCGGTGGGGAATGCCCAGAACTACCAGGGACACAGGAGGATGGGGCCTCCGATAGCCAGTGTCGCTTCGGTGGCAGCCCAGCAACCACTGGCACTGCACCAGAGCCAGAGCCGTGCGTTGACAGGGACCAGTGACGATGTTTACATGATCTCCCTCAATGCTTGGACCAGTCTTTCCCCAGTGCCGAGGAAGCAGAACTGTGGGAGAGTGGTGAGATCATCAAAGTTTTCTCATCATCCCCACGATCCTTTGAAGGTCCAGGGAGAGGGATAACGAGGGGAAGCACGTCGAGAGGCTCCCCGCGACCTCTCTGTCGAGGGATCTGAAGCAGGAGTACAAGGAACAGACTTGGGCGCCCACAAAAAGTTTCTCCATCTTATCAAGATGCACCCAATGGCCCTTGGGGGTAATCTGGTCACACAGAGGACATCCACGGACATTGACAAGGCCCCCAAGCAGAGGATACAGACCTTGTGCGGATTCGTGATGGACTGGGGGCACAGCCGAAAACCGGTCAATGCCATGAAAAAATCCCGGCGTGCGGTCGATGGCCAACGGTCACCGTGCAATGAATAGTCGGGAATAGACCGCAAACTTGGAGAAAAGGAAACAAACCTACCACACTGAGGAGGCACTAACCATGAAGGGGGACCCGACGAGGAAAACCCAGGAAAAGACCCAATACTTGTAGAGAAAACAAGAACAAGGCAAGAGCTCCACGAACCGTGAGGCAACTGCACTGCAGAAAAGAAGAGACTGAAGTGGGACCTCTTGAGGCTGCGTGGATAGCGGCATGCTGGGCATGCTCAATGTGCTGGTCAAAGCTTCTAGAAACTTTGACAAAAGGTTTCCATGCTGGACTCCATCGGATGATGTCACCCACTTGTGAGGACTACCATCCTGCTTGTCCTAGGAGAAAGCTCTTTCTCTCTAGTCTCTGTAAGTCTTGCTTGTCGGATGGTAGGAACCTCTAGCAACGTTCTTTGTGAAGACCGTAAGGTCCAGTTGGGTTGTAAATCCTCAACAATGCATTTATGCAAGGAAAAGAACTGATGGCCAATAACTTTTGTACCAGCACAGCTGTTTTGTATTTGGATTAGTAGCCAGTGAAGTTCACACAAAGTTAGAGAAAGCAGAGTTGCTTACTTGTAACAAGTGTTCTCTCAGGATGGCAGGATATCAGTACTCATCCTATGAAGCCTGTCACAGGACTTTGATCTCAAAGAATCTAGAGCTTTCAGCATGCTCTACTGAGCATGGGCAACTGTACTTATTTCCCTGCCCCCTAGGCAGAGCCCCTCAGTCCATGATATAGCTAATACATGGCGAAACCAACTCCCAGGGGAGGTGGGTGGGTTTCGTGAGGACTGACATGCTGCTGTCCTCGGAGAATACCTGTTAGAGGTAAGCAACTCTGCTTTCTCCGAGGACAAGCAGGTTGGCAATCCTCACAAATGGGAGAATCCCTAGCTAAAGGCTGCCCAAAATGAGGCAAAGTGGGGAAACCCTATAGTGCTGAAGGCACCTTTCCTTGTAAACTTTTCTTCCTTTTGTATGTTTGGCAGTCAACCCAAAAGGGGGGCTAGGAGGGAAAAGAGTTGGGTTCTACACAAAGAGATCCATAGAACAGGCAGAAACAAAAATTGATGCACCACATATGCGCTCAAGGCAGTGGGATGATGTGAACTCAGGGAAATAAGCACACTGTGCCTCACAGAAAGTTTTGCAAGCAGAGGTTCCCAACAGTGAACCCTGACAAGCATCAGTAGGCCTAGATCCTCCTGTGGCACAGAAAGGGGCACAAAAACCCAACCAAGAGAATATCTCAGTGTCACAAGATAATTGAAAACCTGGGCTGAGAATGCCCTCCAAAAAGAAAACTGCAGTTCACTAACATCTGAAGAGGAAGAACAGAATACATTTGTCTAAGAACACTCAATGACTGACTGATAGCCACAATGGACATAGAAAAACCAAGCAAACACTTGGAAGAATAGGCAGCAAAGCATCAGGGTCTGCAGAAGACCCTATCTGCCTAACATTATAAGAACATTTCTGATCTCCCTAGGTCAGATGGCATAGAACCAAGAGTGCCAAGGAATGAAAGGGGCTTCCTGTCTAATGGGATTGCCACTCTAAGATTCCAAGCATGGAAAATGAGTCACAACCGAAGCAAACTCCATCCCATCACTTCCATTAACAGACATATCCTCCATCTGGCAGGATAAGTTTAGACGAAAAGAAGAAACACTACTTCTGGGAGAATTTGGAGCAGAATTTGGCATGCCATGAGTGGACTCCATCCCACTGCAACAAAGATGGAGCAGACTCCAGCGTACTGTAAGCGGAGCCTATCCCACTTGCGGCAAAGAAACAGCAGGCCCCAGCGTGCCATGTCACGGCAAAGGAGAAGGCCATGGCGAAAAGGGAGAAGGCCCCGTCGTGCCACATCATGGCAAAAAGGGAGAAGGCCCCAGTGCGTCGCGTCACTGGTGAAGATGGTGCAGATCCCAGCGTGCCATGAACGGAGCCCATCTCAGTCATGGCAAAGATGGCGTAGTCCCCGGTGAGAGTGAGTCTGTGTGTAGAGATTGTTTGTGTGAGAGACTGCAAAGCTGTTTGTAGAAGTGCGTTTGTATGTATGTGAGACAGCATGAATGAGGGTGTGTGTGTGTGCCAAAGAGAGGGAGTCTATGTGAGGAGATTGTGAAGGAATGGTATATGTATGAGAGATTGGGAGCTGGCATGTGTGAAAAAGGGAATGTGTGTATGTGAGCGAGTGAGGCTGCTTGTTTGTGAGAAGGAGCCTTTGTGAAGAGATGTGTGTGTGTGTGCGGGGTGTGTATGTGAACGAGAGAGGGAGCCTGTGTCAAGCGATGTGTGTGTGTGTGTGTGTGAGACAGAGAGGGAGCTTGTGTGTAGGGGTGGGTGGGAGTGTGTGTGAGAGACAGAGAGGGAGTCAATGTGCAGGGGTGTGTGAAAGAGAGAGAGAGAAAGGGAGCTTGTGTGAGGGGGGTGTATGTGCAGAAGAGAGAGGAACAGAGGGAGCCTGTGTGAGGGGCAGTACTGAGAAATGGGTCAAACTCTGGGAGTGGAAACAGAAAGGAAGGGGTTGAGCCTAGTGGGGAAGGGGAGAGATCATGGAGGGTGTTGTGGGGCCTGAGAAGGCAAAGTGGAAGGAGACCAGCCAGGGAAACAGGGAAGGAAAGTGGAAGGGACATTTTTATGATGTACTTCTACAGAAATTCTGCTCAAAATATTTAAAACTCTGCATCTTTAAGTAATAACTATTTTTCCGTACTACATTTTAAATTAATTACTTAAAAATGGTCACTTATATTGTGTTATTTTGACCAATATAAAGTATGTAGAATTTTGCAGAATTCCCCCAGGAGAAAAACACCTTGGCCAACCAAGCGAAGTACGGAAAGCCAAAGGCAGTACTAGCCCGAATAAGGCCAAAAAATGAAAAGGATGGTACACCATTCCCTAAAGGTAAACAGGAAAATATTCACGTCACAGCTACTCCTTCGACATCCTGACTGCAAGTCAGAAGAAGTGAAATAAAGGAGGAAGACCCCGGGGCTGAAGGAAACAAGAGAAGCTGCTAGGCTGTATAATTAATGTTGGGTAACATTCCCAACAATACACCCCCCCCCCTGCTGATTCCAGCAGGGAGCTGCCACTGAAGCTGACCTCTCAGAAGAAAGAAGAACACTGTTAAGAAATGACATGGTTTTAGCCTGTCCGCAGCGTTCCCCCAGCTCATCGATTGCCGTTGTCAGCAGCAGCTTCCTCTGAGAAGAGCGAAACATGAGACGCGCTCTGTTTTGGCTCCTCCTTCCCGCCACGTCAAACACCCCTGCCGGAAGTTCCTGCGGAAGTCATCAAATGCAGCCAGCACTTAAGCAGCTTCTTCCCTGCGGCTCTTTACCTTGGCAACAGGCTTGGTGAGTAGGTTTGCTGCTTCTCCTGGATTGTGCCGATTGTTCTGCTCCTTATGTTCTCCCTGCTTTCTGGTCCTGCCCTGTGAGTCCTATTGTGTGTAAGTTCTGTCATTGATCTCCTCCTTTGCTGCCCCAACCTTCTGCCTGGATTCCTGGACTTGGATTGCTTGCTGCCTGCCCCGACCTTCTGCTGGATTCTGGACTTGGATTGTTCGCTGCCTGCCCTGACTTTCTGCTGGATTCTGGACTTGGATTGTTCGCTGCCTGCCCTAACATTCTTCCTGACATTGGATTTGGACTGTCTGCCACTTGCCCTGATCATCTGTCTGATTCTGGTCATTGTCCACCCATCGACGGTCTTTGCTCCCAACTTCGGTACAAGGTAAGATTGTTAGTCTCCCCTGTTGGATCCATGAATCGTAAAAGTTTGCCGAGGCCATGGATCCGGTAGATATAACAACCTTACAAGCCATTCTTGGCCTGGCGACTCAAGTCCAGCAACAGCAAGGAGTTCTAGATCAAGTGACGGGGGTTCTTGAAAGAGTTGCGGCACAAATGGATGCGCTTGCCATATCTTCGCCAACACTGGCGCCTCCCAGTCCATCCGCAAGTCCAGTCCTTTGATTGCCACCTCCTCCTCGTTTCAATGGTAATCTTCACCAATGCAGAGGTTTTATTAACCATTGCAAAATGCACTTTTCACGCACCACTATTTCCTACTGACAAAACAAAGGTTACCTTCAATCTTTCTCTGCTGGAAGGCTCAGCATTAGCTTAGGCATCTCCACTTTGGGAACGAGACGATCCCTTATTGGAAAATCTGGGCCATTTTCTTCGAGATTTTCTTTTGGTTTTCGATGAACCAGATCGTTCAGTCTCTGCAGCCTCTGACCTATTACAAATTCGTTAGGGCTCCCACTCCATTGGAGAGTATGTGGTTCAGTTTCACACGTTGGCTGCTGAACTACAGTGGGGAAAGGATAGTCTTATAGCCATCTTCCGCCAAGGACTATCTGAATCCATAAAAGATGAATTGGCTGGACGTGAACCGCCAGATTCATTAGAAGAGTTGATTCGACAAGCAATACGCCTAAATCTTAGGTTTCAAGAAAGATCTTGGGAGACAGCCTCCCTTCATCGTCTAGTGCGATTAGCATCTATGTTTCAATGTCTGGTCCTTCCCACCAAACCTCAGGAACCTTGATCTTCCTCTGAGGAACCCATGCAAGTAGACTGGGTCAGGATCTCGCCTGAAGAATGACAGCGACATCGGTAATATAATCTCTGTCTATATTGTGCTGGGGTCAGCCATTATACAGCTTCTTGTCCTGTGAAATCAGGAAACTCTTGGACCTAGCACTGGTAGAAGAGGCCACCCTAGGTCAAACGGCTTCCTCCCCATAGATCCTAATTCCTGTAAGTCTTTCCGTAAATAAGAATCCGATCCATCTTCAAGTCTTATTAGATACAGGGGCAGCCAAGAACTTCATTGAAAAAAGTATTGTGCTGCAGTACCAAATTCCCACTGAACCTTTGACAGTAGCTCTGTGCTTCAGGAGAACCCCTGGCGCAAAGGATTTCCCGAATCAAGATACCTCTGACTATGAATACTGGACTTCTACATCAAGAAATGATCTGCTTATATGTACTACCATCTGCTGTCAACCAGATAATATTGGGATTGCCATGACTGATGTTACATCAATCATGGCAAGGAGCTGCAAGGAAGTTGGGGCAAGGAAGAAGCACTATGGGTCGACCTAAAAACAGATGATGGAGCATCCATTTATATTGGAGTGGTTTACAGGCCTCCAAACCAAAAGAAAGAGCTGGACAGAGATCTGGTTGAAGACATCCATAAGATAGGTAAGAAAGGGGAAGTGGTGATCGTTGGTGACTTTAATATGCCAGATGTAAACTGGAAAATCCCATCTGCAGAATCTAAAAACAGTAGAGCAATAGTGGATGCCATGCAAGTATCTTTGTTCAAACAAATGGTATTGGAACCCACAAGAGAAGGAACTATTCTCGACTTAGTGCTCAATAATGGAGATATCGTCTCTGATGTCAAGGTGGGCGCCCACCTCAGCACCAGTGATCATCAAACGGTATGGTTTAATATCACTAAAAGAATATGGAAAAGAAGTACAAAGACCAGAGTTTTACAGTTCAAAAACACAGACTTTGAGGAAATGGGGAAGTACCTAGAGGAAGAACTAAATGGATGGGAAAATGAGAGAGATGTGGATCAGCAGTGGACCAATCTAAAAGGAGCAATCGCCAAGGCAACTGCTCTATATGTTAGAAATGTAAAGAAAAGCAAAAGAAAAATGAAACCTATCTGGTTCTCAAAGGAGGTGGCTGACAAAATTAAAGCTAAAAGAACTGCATACAAGAAATACAAAAGATCCCAAAGAGAGGAGCACAAAGAAGAATATCTGATTCAACTGAGGGAGACTAAGAAATTAATCAAGTTGGCAAAAAGTCAAGCGGAAGAGAGGATTGCCAAGGAGATAAAATATGGTGACAAAACATTTTTCAGATACATCAGCGAAAAGAGAAAAGTCCAAAGTGGTATAGTGAAATTGAAAGGTGGAAATGATCAATGTGTGGAGAGAGACGAAGAAATGGCAGAAATATTAAACGAATACTTCAGCTCTGGAGAAGGACCCTGGAGAAGGACCATCTCTACACAACAAGAAACTGGAGGGAAGTGGAACAGAGGAAAATCCATTTACAGTAGATAATGTATGGGAAGAGCTAAAGAATCTGAAAGTGGACAAAGCCATGGGGCCTGATGGGATTCATCCAAGGATACTGAGGGAGCTCAGAGATGTGCTGGCGGGACCGCTGTGCGACCTGTTCAATAGATCCCTAGAAACGGGAGTGGTGCCGAGTGATTGGAGAAGAGCGGTGGTGGTCCCGCTTCACAAGAGTGGGAACAGAGAGGAGGCTGGTAACTACAGACCGGTTAGCCTCACTTCGGTGGTGGGAAAAGTAATGGAGTCACTGTTGAAAGAGAGAATAGTGAACTATCTACAGTCGGGAGAATTGATGGACCAGAGGCAGCATGGATTCACCAGAGGAAGATCCTGTCAGACAAATCTGATTGACTTTTTTGACTGGGTAACCAAGGAATTGGATCAAGGAAGAGCGCTCGATATCATATACTTGGATTTCAAAGCTTAGCTTTTGATACGGTTCCGCACAAGAGACTGGTGAATAAAACGAGAAGCTTAGGAGTGAGTGCCGAGGTGGTGACCTGGATTGCAAATTGGTTGACGGACAGAAGACAATGTGTGATGGTAAATGGAACCTTCTCTGAAGAGAGAGCGGTTTTAAGTGGTGTACCGCAAGGATCGGTGTTGGGACCGGTCCTGTTCAATATCTTTGTGAGCGACATTGCGGACGGGATAGAAGGTAAGGTTTGTCTTTTTGCGGATGACACTAAGATCTGCAACAGAGTGGACACACCGGAAGGAGTGGAGAGAATGAGACGAGATCTAAGGAAACTGGAAGAGTGGTCGAAGATATGGCAGCTGAGATTCAATGCCAAGAAGTGCAAAGTCATGCATATGGGGAGTGGAAATCCGAATGAACTGTATTTGATGGGGGGGGGGGGGGGGGGGGAAAGGCTGATGTGCACGGAGCAGGAGAGGGACCTTGGGGTGATAGTGTCTAATGATCTGAAGTCTGCGAAACAATGCGACAAGGCGATAGCTAAAGCCAGAAGAATGCTGGGCTGCATAGAGAGAGGAATATCGAGTAAGAAAAGGGAAGTTATTATTCCCTTATACAGGTCCTTGGTGAGGCCTCACCTGGAGTACTGTGTTCAGTTCTGGAGACCGTATCTTCAAAAGGACAAAGACAAGATGGAGGCGGTACAGAGAAGGGCGACCAGGAAGGTGGAGGATCTTCATCGGATGACGTACGAGGAGAGATTGAAGAATCTAAATATGTACACCCTGGAGGAAAGGAGGAGCAGAGGTGATATGATACAGACTTTCAGATACTTGAAAGGTGTTAATGATCCAAAGACAACGACAAACCTTTTCCGTAGGAAAAAAACAGCAGAACCAGGGGTCACGATTTGAAGCTCCAGGGAGGAAGATTCAGAACCAATGTCAGGAAGTATTTCTTCACGGAGAGGGTGGTGGATGCCTGGAATGCCCTTCCGGAGGATGTGGTGAGGACCAGAACTGTGAAGGACTTCAAAGGGGCGTGGGATAAACACTGTGGATCCATAAAGTCAAGAGGCCGCCAATGAAGAGTGGGTGACTCGCCAGAATGATGGCTACTGCCTGGAGACAATACCCTTATTAAATAAACATACACATGCTTACTGTGACTCCAACATCGCTCTAAGCTTCAACAGCAAGAGGAAATGTGGAAAAAAGGACTCACACTCACAAAGAGGGGAGTAGCTGGCTTGTTACGGCGGTTACTACCCCAAATCAAAAGCCTGATACTTCACTTTCAATGCATATACAGGATAGTTCTCTGCTTCAACGGCAGGGGAGAAGAAAAACTGATATTTCACACATCCAGCAGAGCTCTCTGCTTCAACGGCAGGGGAGAAGAAAAGAGGGTTCGCACTCACAAAGCGGGGAGTAGCTGGCTTGTTACGGCGGTTACTACCCCAAACCAAATGTGCCTGATACTTCACTTTCGATGCATATCCAGCATGGATCTCTGCTTCAACAGCATGGGAGAAGAAAAACAACCAATAAGGGCTGTATAACATAGTCTGGGTAAAACAAATAAGCATGGGTGTAGCTTGCTTATTGCGGCGGCTACTACCCCTAACTAATCAAGCTAGATATTTCACTTGGATGCAGCTCCATCACTGCTCTCTACATTAAAGGTGGGGGGGGAAGGGAAATAGAACCAAGAGCTAAGAGAAACAGATAAGTATGAGAGAAAAAAATGTGTGAAGCTTGCTGGGCAGACTGGATGGGCCATTTGGTCTTCTTCTGCCGTCATTTCTATGTTTCTATATGTTTCTATGTAACCTCACATCGATTGGAATTCCTTACAATTGACTAAATATAGAGCCAAAATGCAATGAGAATTGTTTGATCCAAGTAAAGGCAGCAGCGCTCAAAATTCAGCGTTCAATTCCAGTTCTTCCGGGTTTACCCACTCCTCAAGCAGAATTTGCTGATGTCTTTAATAAACAGCGAGCCAAAACTTTACCCCCGCATCGAGTCTATGATTGTTCCATCGAATTACTTCTGGAGAAAAAGAATTATAACATAACATAAGAACATGCCATACTGGGTCAGACCAAGGGTCCATCAAGCCCAGCATCCTGTTTCCAACAGTGGCCAATCCAGGCCATAAGAACCTGGCAAGTACCCAAAAACTAAGTCTATTCCATGTTACCATTGCTAGTAATAGCAGTGGCTATTTTCTAAGTCAACTTAATTAATAGCAGGTAATGGACTTCTCCTCCAAGAATTATCCAATCCTTTTTTAAACACAGCTATACTAATTGCACTAACCACATCCTCTGGCAACAAATTCCAGAGTTTAATTGTGTGTTAAGTAAAAAAGAACTTTCTCCGATTAGTTTTAAATGTGCCATATGCTAACTTCATGGAGTGCCCCCCTAATCTTTCTATTATCAGAAAGAGTAAAAAACCGATTCACATCTACCCGTTCTAGACCTCTCATGATTTTAAACACCTCTATCATATCCCCCCCTCAGCCGTCTCTTCTCCAAGCTGAGAAGTCCTAACCTCTTTAGTCTTTCCTCATAGGGGAGCTGTTCCATTCCCTTTATCATTTTGGTCGCCCTTCTCTGTACCTTCTCCATCGCAATTATATCTTTTTTTAGATGCGGCGACCAGAATTGGTCCTGACAGCACTCATGGCAAGATACATGAGTGATGACACAGCCGAACCTAACGGGCCTCTAGGTGACAATGGCAATAATGCCGTCCATAGCACCCCGACAAACCAAAAATATCCTATGCACCCAAAAAATGTTTTATATTGGACACTTCTTCCACAATATCAATTCCAACTCATCTATGAACATGTCCAATCAATCGCTCTAGAAGTTTTATAATTTTTTAAAGGGAAAGAAACCTCTGATTTTAAGGAGACACTGCATGCACAATAAATTTACTAGAAAGAATTTTTAAAGGAGGAAGTGCAATGTTTCATAAATTTACCATGCATTACTGGCTTGTAATGTTATGTATCCATTTTAATCACGAACCTTCCACCTCCAACCTTAATAGTCTTTTTTATGTGAATGAAAAGTGTGCTGTAAATTATAAAATTATGAACAATAATCAATTAGAGTGTGAAATGAACTCATTTGTGTTCAAAACATGCTGTTCTACTTGATGTACTTACTGCCAGCGTAAAACCAACTTATAAGCTATAAAATTTAAAGTTCACCCGACAAGGCCTTGTTTCTGACCATTATAGGTCTTTCTTCAGAGGATGTATGCTATATTGGTAAATAGTCGGAATTACTTATCTTAAGCTGAATCTTCTATTGCTGGCGTCTTTGTCAAGAAAGACCTATAATGGTCAGAAACAAGGCCTTGTCACATGGACTTTAAATTTTATAGCTTATAAGTCGGTTTTACGCTGGCAGTAAGTACATCAAGTAGAACAGCAAGTTTTGAACACAAATGAGTTAATTTCACACTCTAATTGATTATTGTTCATAATTTTAAAATTTACAGCGCAATTTTCACATTCACAACGGCTCATCGATTGCCGTTGCTGCTGACAACGGCAATCGATGAGCTGGGGGACCGCTGCGGACAGGCTAGAACCATGTCATTTCTTAACAGTGTTCTTCCTTCTTCTGAGAGGTCAGCTTCAGTGGCAGCTCCCTGCTGGAATCAGCAGGGGGGGGGTTGTATTGTTGGGAATGTTACCCAACATTAATTATACAGCCTAGCAGCTTCTCTTAAGGTTGGAGGTGGAAGGTCCGTGATTAAAATGGAAACATAGCATTACAAGCCAGTAATGCATGGTAAATTTATGAAACATTCCACTTCCTCCTTTAAAAATTCTTTCTAGTAAATTTATTGTGCATGCAGTGTCTCCTTAAAATCAGAGGCTTCTTTCCCTTTAAAAAATTATAAAACTTCTAGAGCGATTGATTGGACATTTCATAGATGAGTTGGAGTCCATAGCACCCCGGCATTCCATAGTGCCAACAGTGAGAATATCATCCGGCAGCGCCATAGTGTCAAGAGGAGTAGTCATCTCCTGCCATTATCAAGCACACTTGCGTACCACTGACTCAATGACAAGTTAAGGAGTCTGCACACATTGTGTGATGCCAGTGTGCTCAGTGTCACTGGAGCCCCGACTGAGTCAGTCTGTCACTGGGCAGCACATAATGGCGTCATTCTCAGGGCGCACACCATGTCTGAGGACACCCAAAGCGGCTTGATAATCATGGCATCTGTGGTGCTATAGCATCAAGGACACTCATGGTGCTCAGCAGCAGCTATGGGGCCCTGCGGCGTCCGAACACACTCATCATGGTGCCAACAGTACAGTCCATGCTTGCCCACGACCAACCACACCTAAGGCACTAAACAATGTGCATCCAGGATATCGATGGCATGCAACAGTGCCAAAGATGCTCGATGGCACCAAAGGGCATTCACAGTGCTCAACGGCACCAAGGGGCTCGACAGCCTTGATGGCAGACAACTAATGCACCCTTGGCACCTGAAAACATTGATGATCGCACCTCGCTCAAAGGCAGCGATGGTCTGGTGGCACCAATGGCGCCCTCTTCACCCAAAGGCATCAATGGCACAGATGGTGCCCACAGGCTTTGAAGGCCCTGTGGTATTGATGCATTCAACGGTGCCCCCAGTGCTCGAATGGAGGATACCTTGACAACGCCTATAGCGCCCACCAGCACACAAAGGAGTCTATGGCCCTCTGGCGGTTGACGGCCTCTATGACACCTAAGGTGCTTGAAGGCATAGATGACACTCACAGCACACGAAGGCGCACATGGCACTCAATGTCACCAGTCGTGTTTGACATTGGCACCCATGATGTGTGATGGCATCCATGATGCTCAATGGAGCCCCCAGATCTACAGCAATGGCGCTCCACAGCACCTCCTTTGCTCAGCAGCACCAGTGGAGCATATGGTGCCCATATGAACATGGCGATGTGGCATCCACCACCCTCGACAGGGTCAAGAGCATCCATGGCATGATGGCATCCATTGTGCCCCAAGTTGCCAAGGCAGCTTTGGTGCTCAAGGAACCCAGTGCCCAAGTGCACCCAAGGCACTTGACGCAATGAGGGCAAACGTGATGCTCAGCAACATCCGTGGCACCCCATGGCCAATTAAAACTCAACTGCGTTGAGGGCAGCTATTGCATCGAATGGCATTGATAGCAGCCACGATGCCCGACTGCACCGAGGACATCCATGGTGCTCGGAGTCCCTGGCACCTGACAACATCAAGGGCGTCCCTGGCACCAGACGGCATCCATAGTGCTTGACAGCACTGGAGACATCCATGGCGCAAATCGGCATCGAGGGCGTCCATGGCTCTCTATATTGCCCACTGACGCCCACCATCCACCTATCATTAAAATCATCCATTGTGCCTGAAGACTGGAGGATAGCTAATGTAACCCCAATATTTAAAAAGGGCTCCAGGGGCGATCCGGGAAACTACAGACCGGTTAGCCTGACTTCAGTGCCAGGTAAAATAGTGGAAAGTATTCTAAACATCAAAATCACAGAACATATAGAAAGACATGGTTTAATCGAACAATGTCAGCATGGCTTTACCCAAGGCAAGTCTAGCCTAACAAATCTGCTTCACGTTTTTGAAGGAGTTAATAAACATGTGGACAAAGGTGAACCGGTAGATGTAGTGGATTTAAGAAAATGCTAAAGACATATCTATTCAAAGAAGCATACAACATACCATAAATCCAATAACACAATATACCAATAGACCTTTATTATGTCTAATTTAGCTGTGTTTGTCTATTTTAACCTTCATATGTAAATTTGCTGTGCTTTACTTTTAACTTATGTATGTATATTTGTAAACCGCCTAGACGGACATGCAAATGTCTTATTGTTTGCTGTATATAAACATTTTTAAATAAATAAATAGTATACTTGGATTTTCAGAAGGCATTTGGCAAAGTTCCTCATGACAGGCTTCTAGGAAAAGTAAAAAGTCATGGGATAGGTGGCGATGTCCTTTCGTGGATTGCAAACTGGCTAAAAGACAGGAAACAGAGAGTAGGATTAAATGGACAATTTTCTCAGTGGAAGGGAGTGGGCAGTAGAGTGCCTCAGGGATCTGTTTTGGGACCCTTACTTTTCAATATATTTATAAATGATCTGGAAAGAAATACGACGAGTGAGATAATCAAATTTGCAGATGATACAAAATTGTTCAGAGTAGTTAAATCACAAGCAGATTGTGATAAATTGCAGGAAGACCTTGTGAGACTGGAAAATTGGGCATCAAAATGGCAGATGAAATTTAATGTGGATAAGTGCAAGATGATGCATATAGGGAAAAATAACCCAATGTTAGGTTCCATATTAGGTGTTACAACCCAAGAAAGAGATCTAGGCATCATAGTGGATAACACATTGAAATCATCAGTTCAGTGTGCTGCGGCAGTCAAAAAAGCAAACAGAATGTTGGGAATTATTAGAAAGGGAATGGTGAATAAAACGGAAAATGTCATAATGCCTCTGTATTGCTCCATGGTGAGACTGCACCTTGAATACTGTGTACAATTCTGGTCGCCACATCTCAAAAAAGATATAATTGCGATGGAGAAGGTACAGAGAAGGGCTACCAAAATGATAAAGGGAATGGAACAGCTCCCCTATGAGGAAAGACTAAAGAGGTTAGGACTTTTCAGCTTGGAGAAGAGACGGCTGAGGGGGGATATGATAGAGGTGTTTAAAATCATGAGAGGTCTAGAACGGGTAGATGTGAATCGGTTATTTACTCTTTCAGAAAATAGAAAGACTAGGGGGCACTCCATGAAGTTAGCATGTGGCACATTTAAAACTAATCGGAGAAAGTTCTTTTTTACTCAACGCACAATTAAACTCTGGAATTTGTTGCCAGAGGATGTGGTTAGTGCAGATAGTATAGCTGTGTTTAAAAAAGGATTGGATAAGTTCTTGGAGGAGAAGTCCATTACCTGCTATTAATTAAGTTGACTTAGAAAATAGCCACTGCTATTACTAGCAACGGTAACATGGAATAGACTTAGTTTTTGGGTACTTGCCAGGTTCTTATGGCCTGGATTGGCCACTGTTGGAAACAGGATGCTGGGCTTGATGGACCCTTGGTCTGACCCAGTGTGGCATGTTCTTTTATTCTTATGATGGTGTCCAAGGAGGCCACAATGCTCAATGGCATCCATGGCACCTGACGCATCCCCGATGTGTCAGACCATCAGCGCTCTGGCACAAATGCACACAGGCAACAGATATCGAGCATGGCACAGATGGTGCAGCGGCAATGCTGATGGCTCAGCCTCATGTTCACCTTCGTTCTCAAGGAGACTGCACTGCCAGCTGACAAGCAGGAGGGAAGTCTGTGTCGTCCAAGGCCCCTGGAGATTAGTTCCTAGGAGTATAGAGAGGATGAGCTCTCCTCCCCATAGGAACGATCCTGGTCCTCGATTCTTTCACTGCCTCGACCTCTGTCGATGCACAGCAGTCGGAGGACATCACAAGGAAAACCAGCCTGGGCAAGAACTCAAGTGATTCTCCAGTCCTAGAGGCCTACATGGTCCACAAGTGGACTGCATACTGCCAGTCCCACCTGACAAAGGCACAACAGACAGATTAACGAAAGGACACAGAAAATAAGCTGCAGATGTAGCATTATTTATAAAGTAAAGAAAGCAGACTCTGCCAGACCACACAGCATAAGGCCCACCATACTGCTGGCAGAGAGCTGAAATAAGAGAAAAAAGAAAGGGAAAACAAAATATATCCTAAGGCAAGCATGAAAAAGGCTCTGTTAAATAGCTGCAGCTCCAGAAAAAAGCACAGCAGTAGTTGTGAAAGAGATAGCAAAACTGAATACCGAGACCAAATGGTTCTGCGGAAAAAGAGACTGAGGAGCTCTGCCTAGGGGTCAAGGAAATAACTACAGCTGCACATGCTCAGTAGATAGGGTTACCAACTTTTCCTCAGAACAGTAATGGACCCTTGAGGACCGGAAAAAGGGAGGCAAGGTGGGGAAAAGATAGTAACCCCCCATTTGTATACATTTTAGATCCTGCCAGTGATCTACCTAAACAGTGTATCTATGTATTTATTATAGGGCAATAACTGACTGACAGGCTGCACACAGGCAATAGTTTCTCTTCCAGCCTCTTAGGGCAAAGAAGGGGGCCCCTGACACTAGCTGCTCCCCATTTATCATCTTGTGGATTATTAGGGGATAGTAAGAGGCACAAACTTTCTCCTCTCTCTTACACACATTCGTTCTCTCTCACACACAAATACACTCATTTACACATACTGCCTCTCTCTCTCTCTCTCATACACTCGATCTCAGAAGGTAAGAAACATACTGGGCAGGGAGGAAAGGAAGCAGAGGGGAGCCAGGGCTCCCGGGAAGGGCAGGCGACTACCCAAGATGCCAAGCCCAGGGGGCACTAAAGTATCTCATCAGGGGACTGGGTGCCAATGCTCCATGCTACCATTGTAATGGAACAAGTACTCCTTAGTCCCTATCCAGCTGCTGGCTCAGCTGACTAGTCATGTCATCCAAGGAGATAGTAACCCTCCCTCCATGGTCAGCCATGCTTCCCGCACTGCCTGGGGCACTGGGCAGCCCAGCAGCAGGCCTGAGTGGAGCAGGAAGATTATAGGTGTGAGGGGGAGGGGAGAGGGGAGACTGGTTCAGGGAAGGGAAAAGACCAGGAAGTGGAAACAGACATGGATAGAAAGGGGAGGGGGTCACTGCAGTACATTATATGTTTTTGTTTAATACTAAGTAACTTCCAAGTTGCTAAATGACAAGATGTGGGTCCAGAGTGAGATTGGAGGGAGGAAATTACAGCCTACAGAGCAACTTCCCAGACAGCTGTTGGCTGAATTGAGTGTGAGATCCTGTGACCCATTCATTCCCGTATCTCAATCATCCCTTCCTCCCCACATTTGTGTCTATCTCCCCTTTCATCTCTGTCCACTATTTGTCTCTCCTCTCCTCAGCCTCTACCTCTGTCTGTCTTTCTGTCTCTCAACCTTCTCCCCTATGCCTATATCTGTCTTGATAAGGCTCACTGCAGGCCATCTCTCCCAGGTCCTGGCCCAGCATGCTGTGAGGGAGGGGCTGGGACTAAGAGGGCCATTACTCAGACATCTATGGAGCCACTAGAAACTGAGAGCTCTGCTGTGCCTCACCTCCTAACCTCATGCCATCCAAATACAGCACACAGTGAGAGAGAGAGAGAGAGAGAGAGGAGGTGGAACCCGGAGAATAGTTGTTATGAAGATCTGCAGAGCTACTGGGAACAGAGGGCTGTGCCCCATCTCCTTTCCCCATGCCATCTAATCACAGCTTCAGGCAGGGGGCAGGGATACAGCACAGCTATCCTCTGACAGTGTTATAGTTTTGAGGTGTTGGAATGGATTCTTGGGTACTGCAGTGATGGTCACTCCCATGGGGAGGAGCCCCGAGAGGAACCGCAGGACTAGGCTAGACTCGAGACACGCAAACACAGAGATTTGTCTTTTATTATACAGCTGGATGATACCACCAGAGGTGGCAGTAGTGAGGTGATCCAGTAGTAGCAGTCCAGGGACCTCGGCAGAGGAGACTCATCTCACAATGGTAGATGTTAGCAGCACACGGTAGTATAGGGAGATCCGGTTGCAGGTTCCCAGTGCAGAGCTGTAGATGAGACAGACTGATAAAGGTTAGATTACTCGCTAAGTTGGTAGCTGTATAGATGTAGATCCCAGCAGGCAGAAGTAGTTGGATTACAGGCACCAAGGCAGGGAGAGCAGGCCCTCGAGGAGCGAGTACCTGGTATCCCAGATAGACACCTGAAAGAAAGCAAAGGGCCCCCGAGGAGCAGGTATCCAGGTTAGATGAAATACCCCGAAGGGCAGAGAGAGCTTCCAGCGGCAGCAAGGAAGCAGCAGAGTAGCTTAGACCGGACGCACTCCAATCCTTGCTAACTCGAATTGTTAGCAAACAAAGGGCAGGCTAAATATCCGGATGGCGTGACATCACTTGAGGGGGACGCCCCCGAGGTTCCCGCCATGACGTGGATAAAGACATGGGTGGTGTGCGCGCACCCTAGGAAGCCCTCAAGAGAAACATGGTGGATAGCCTTGCCATTGCCGTTCCAGGGATGCTGGAGAGAGTGGCATGCAGACGCAGCAGTAGCCATCTTCCCAAGGCTAGCGGGGAGAGCAGAAAGAAAGGTGAGGCACAGAGGTCGAAGCCGTCTGAGACAGACGGATGCAACAGATAGGCTCCAACCCTGCCTTTCTTGCCCTCTAAGTAAAAGGCTATGGGAGAGAGGAAGATCTCCCTCAAAACCGGACTTTATCAGTAGAGCATGCTGAAAGCTCTAGATTCTTCTAGATCAAAGTTCCGTGACGAGCTCCATCGAATGATGTCAATCATGTGGGAAAACTGCCATCCTGCTCGTCCTCGGAAAAATATGTTCTTTCTTTATGCAACCAGTAATAAGTAGAGCCACCATGTTTTGCAATAATTGTAAAGGTTATATTGTCAGTGATTTCCTGAAGAGCTTTGTCTTTTCCAGGTAAAAATCCAAAGCTATCTCAAGCTCTATACAGTGCAATATCCTATCTTTAGGATTTCCTAGGCTTTGCACACATAAGTAGGAAGATAAATTTATTAGTTAATATAAGAACTAATTTCTCACATGGGAGGGAGCAATACTGGACCTGGTGCTTACTAACAGTGACAGTATCTCTGATGTTTAGTTGATGTATTTAAGACAAATATGACAAAATCTTTTTTTTTCTCAAAACATAATTAGACTCTGGAATTCGTTGTCACAGGATGTGGTAAAAGCTGTTAATGTAGCTGGGTTTAAAAAAGGTTTAGACAAGTTCCTGGAAAAATGTCCATAAACCATTATTTAAGGTGGACTTGGGGAAATCCACTGGGATTGATGCACCCTTTGGTCTGACCCAGTATGGCAAATCTTATGTTCTTATGTATTGGAGGTGAAAAAGAAAAGCTTGATCTGGTGGTGATTGTATCTGATGATCTTAAGGTGACAAAACTGGTGGATAAAGTGATGGCAAAAGCCAGAAAAATACTAGGTTGAATAGAGAAAGGAATGGTCAGCAGCAAAAGGGAGGTGATATTGCCCTGTATAGGTCCCTGGTGAGTACACATTTGGAATACTGTGTACAATTCTGAAGACCACACCATCAAAAGGATATAAACCAGTTGGAGTCTTTTCAGAGGATGGTTACTAAAATCATCCCTGATCTTTGTTCTAAAGCATAGGAGTATAGACAAAGATGGCATGCACCCCGGGGTTCTGAAGGAACTGAAAAATGAAATTTCAGACCTATTTCAATTCATTTGTAACCTATCATTGAAATCATTGGAGGATGGCCAATGTAGCCCCAATATTTGGAAGGGGCTCCAGGGGTGATCCAGGAGACTATAGACCGGTGAGCCTGACTTCAGTGCTGGGAAAAGTCGTGGAACCTGTTATAAAGAATAAAATCATAAAATATTTAGATGGACGTGGTCTGATGGGACACAGACAACATGGATTTACCCAGGGGAAGTCTTGCCTCACAGGTCTCCTACATTTAAAAAAAAGGGGGGTGAATGGACATGTGGACGGGGGTGAGCCGGTGGGTGTAGTGTATTTGGATTTTCAGAGGGCTTTCGGCGGAGTCCCGCATGAAAGGCTTCTGGGAAGACTGAAAAGTCATGGGATAGGAGGTGATGTTCTTTTGTGGGTTGCAAACTGGTTAAAAGATGGGGAACTGAGAGTAGGATTAAGTGGTCTGTTTTCACAGTGGAAGAGGGTGGACAGTGGAGTGCCTCAGGCATCTGTACTTGGACCGGTGCTTTTTAATGAATTTATGAATGATCTGGAAGGGGGTACGATGAGTGGGGTGATCAAATTTGCGGATGATGCAGAATTGTGCAGAGTGGTTGGGTCTCATGCAGATTGTGATAAATTGCAGACAAATACAAAGTGAAGCATATAGGGAAAGAAAACCCTTGCTGTAGTTGCAAAGTGTTGGGTTCTATCTTGGGAACTACCACCCAGGAGAGAGATCTTGGCGTTATAGTGGATAATACATTAAAATCGTCGGCTCAGTGTGCTGTGGCAATCGGGAGAGCAAACAGAATGTTGGGAATTATTGAGAAGGGAATGGCAAATAAGGTAATGGATGTCATAGTGCCTTTGTATCGCTCCATGGTGAGACCACATCTTGAGTACTGTGTGCAGTTCTGGTCGCCACATCCCAAAAAAAGACACAGTTGCACTGGAGAAGGTACAGAGAAGGGCGACCAAAATGATAGGTGGCATGGAATGGCTGCCCTATGAGGAAAGGCTGTGGAGGTTTGGGCTGTTCAGCTGGAGAGGAGACGACTGAAGGGGGATATGATAGAGCTTTACAAAATTTATTTATTTATTTTACATGTTTTTATATACCGACCTTCCTCAGAAAAAACATCAAGTCAGTTAACAAAAACGTCTATACAGATCTATAAGATCATGATGACGTGAAATTTCCATACATAATTCCATAACCATAATAACAGTCAAATCACAACAATAGTAAAATTGTACACAAATAATGTCTACCTATCTTTTCACATTTCTAGTTGCCAATCTAGGACAATACTAAGGTTATAAAAAATTGTCTAACTAAATTAACTACTATATTAAAATAATAAAATACAGAACAGCTATATCTTAAAACATAAAATCTTAATAAAATTTAAACTTAATAAAATTATGCTTCAAAACTATATACTACAGAAGAGCGGATCTAAGTTGTTTACATAGATCAACTTGTATCATTAAAGGCCTGTTCGAATAGCCATGTTTTTATCAGTTTTTTGAATTTCAGTACACAGGTTTCAGTTCTAATATCAACAGGAAGGGAATTCCAGATTCTGGGGCCGGCCAGGGACAAAGTCCTATCCCTAACTGAATTCAAATGAGCCATTTTTGGAGAGGGAACTGTGAGCAATGCTTTTCCCAGAGATCTTAAATTACGGGCAGGGGTGTGAATCCGAAGAGAGGCATTAAGCCATTCGGAGTTGGCCCCATAGATTGTTTTATGTATCAAAATCAGCCATTTATATTGGATTCTTGAATAGATCGGTAGCCAATGGAGTTCTTTTAAAACCGGTGTTATATGGTCATATTTCTTCTTATTGGACAATAGACGGGCTGCCGCATTTTGGAGTAACTGCAAAGGGCAAAGAGTGGAGCTTGGGACTCCCAACAAAAGGGCATTACAATAGTCCAGCTTGGGTGAAATAAGTGCCTGAAGCACTGTACGAAAGTCCCCAGTATGTAGAAATGGTCTCAGTTTTTTTAAAATATGAAGTTTATAAAAGCCTTCTTTATTTATAGCTTTAATTGAAGCTTTCATATTTAATTCAGCATCTAGAATAGGACCTAAATCTCTTACTTCATAATTAATTTTATATTCTGATGAGAGAGATTTTATCTCTACATCAATTTTCTCGGTGACTTTATTACTCATATATAAAATTTCTGTTTTTGTTCTATTCAGAGAAAGTGACATATGGGACAATAATTGACTTATTGATGAAAAGTAAACTTCCCAAAGCTTCAAAGTAGATTGAAGAGAATCATTAATAGGCAACAACATTTGGACATCATCGGCAAAAAGAAAATGAATCAATCCCAGACCCGTTAAAAGTCTACACAATGGTGCCATATAGACATTAAAAAGTGTAGGAGACAATGAAGAACCCTGGGGGAACCCTGAAAGGGTTGAACAAATTAATCCTGAAAGGACTTGAACAAATTAATTTAAATCAGTTTAAACTCTCTCAGATAGTAGAGGGACTATGGGGCACACCATGAAGTTGGCAAATGGCTCTGAAGAAAATTTTTTTTTTTTACTCGGCGCATGGTTAGGCTCTGGAGTTCATTGCCATAGGATATGGTTACGGCAGTTGGTGTAGCTGGGTTTGGGAAACGTTTGGATAAGTTCCTAGAGGAAAATCCATAAACTGCTATTAATTAATAACCAACAGTAGCTTGAGATGTTTTTAATGATTGGGTACTTGCCAGGTAACTTGTGACTTCAATTGGCCGCTGTTGGCAACAAGATATTGGGCTTGATGGACCCTTGGGCTGACCACAGTATGGCATATCTTATGATCTAAACATGCTTATCCTAGAGGAAAGGCAAGATAGTGACATTTAAATATCTCAAAAGTTTCCTAGCACAGGAAGCTATCCTATTTCATCAAATAGGGGTCATGGGATGAGGGTGAAAGTGGGGGTAGACTCAGGAATAATCTTAGGAAATATTTCTTTACAGAAAAAGTAGTGGATGCATGGAATGGCCTCCCAGTGGAGATGGTCGAGACAAGAACAGTATCTGAATTCAAGCATGCATAGAATAAATACTGGCAATCTCTGATGGGAATTGTAAGGGCTACATAAATTGGACGGATGGGCAGATTCAATGGGCCATATGGTCTTTTTCTGCCATCATGTTTCTATGTTTCTAACATAAGATAGAAAAGGACCAAAAGATAGCAGCCTTGTAACTTGTCAGTTTTGCTACCTTAAAAAGTTTAATTATGTCAGGGTGAGCTGATAGTGAAGAACCATTAATAGTACTTGTATTTGAACTGGCAGCAACATACAGCGTCAGAATACTCAAATTCACAGGCTAGGTCTTGGCTTTGAAGCAAAAAGACCTTAGCATATGACCAGGGAGAAAACTTCCCAGACAACTAACATTTTTTTCCTGGCACTCACTGTAGAGAAGAGGAACTACCAATGCTGCAGCCAGCCACTAGGCCACAGACACTATAAACTTGGGATAGGAAGGAACTGGGAGGAAAAGGCTGGAGAGAGGGGAGAAAAAAAAAAGCAAACCTCCAATAACATGAATACAAAATAAGAGAGTAAATAAGCTAAGACAGAAAACTAGGAACCCCCACCCAGACAGTAATGGGACGTGAAGGTGTTAATTAAGAGCCAAACTGTAACTTCACATACATCTTCAGTGGAGTTGGCTCTCAGGTGAGCCACTGTGATAGCCATGGCTCTTATTTGATGAACATTTAGAGAGTCTGGGATCTGCAGGCCAGCCAGCGCATACCTGTGCGCACGTCAAGAGGCAGAAACAGGGTGAGGCACGGGCATTCTGGGGTGGGGCCAAGATGTACACACGTAACCCCCGAATTTTGCAAGTCTGACGATAGCATCGCTGGTCATGTTACCTGCATAACTTTACTACTGGTCCTGATGAGGCACAAGTCTGGAGGTTTTGGGACAGAGGGATCCTGAACACGGGGGGGAGATATATATATATACACACACACATACATATACCTGAAGACTGGAGGGTGGCTAATGTAACCCCAATATTTTAAAAGGGCTCCAGAGGCGACCCGGGAAACTACAGATCAGTTAGCCTGACTTCAGTGCCAGGAAAAATAGTGGAAAGTGTTCTAAATATCAAAATCACAGAACATATAGAAAGACATGGTTTAATGGAACAAAGTCAGCATGGCTTTACCCAAGGCAAGTCTTGCCTCACAAATCTGCTTCACTTTTTTGAAGGAGTTAAACATGTGGATAAAGGTGAACCAGTAGATGTGGTATATTTGGATTTTCAGAAAGAGTTTGACAAAGTTCCTCATGAGAGGCTTCTAGGAAAAGTAAAAAGTCATGGGATAGGTGGTGATGTCCTTTCGTGGATTACAAACTGGCTAAAAGACAGGAAACAGAGAGTAGGATTAAATGGACAATTTTCTCAGTGGAAGAGAGTGGGCAGTGGAATGCCTCAGGGATCTGTATTGGGACCTGTACTTTTCAATATATTTATAAACGATCTGGAAAGAAATACAAGTGAGGTAATCAAATTTGCAGATGATACAAAATTGTTCAGAGTAGTTAAATCACAAGTAGATTGTGATAAATTGAAACTGGAAAATTGGGCATCCAAATGGCAGATGAAATTTAATGTGGATAAGTGCAAGGTTATGCATATAGGGAAAAATAACCCATGCTATGGTTACACAATGTTGGGTTCCATATTAGGAGCTACCACCCAAGAAAGAGATCTGGGCTTCATAGTGGATAACACAATGAAATCATCAGTTCAGTGTGCTGCGGCAGTCAAGAAAGCAAACAATGTTAGGAATTATTAGAAAGGGAATGGTGAATAAAACGTAAAATGTCATAATGCCTCTGTATCACTCCAAGGTGAGACCGAACCTTGAAAGTAAATGTTGCTTACCTGTAACAGGTGTTCTCACAGGACAGCAGGATGTTAGTCCTCACATATGGGTGACATCACAGGATGGAGCCCAATCACGGAACACTTTTGTCAAAGTTTCTAGAATTTTGACTAGCACCTACTGGGCATGCCCAGCATGGCACTAACCCTGCAGCCAGCAGGGGTCCCCCTTCAGTCTTGTTTAAAAGCTACAGGAAGAGCCGAAAAATAAAATAAGAAACGTAACGAACGCAACACCGCAGGGTGGCGGGGGGTTTCGTGAGGACTAACATCCTGCTGTCCTGTGAGAACACCTGTTACAGGTACGCAACATTTGCTTTCTCACAGGACAAGCAGGATGGTAGTCCTCACATATGGGTGAGTACCAAGCTGAGGATGTCCGAGTATGCACCAAATGTACCCATGTGTGCAAGGCACTAGGACTGGGGTGAAGTTTGGCCGAGGGCATCCTGAACCCTAGCAGGCAAGCGGAAGGGTGTTGGTACGTCAAGTTGTGAAAAGGTTACGCAGGACAGATTGGCCAAAGATGAAATCTTGTCTTCTGGCCTTGTCCAAGCAATAGTGGGCTGTAAAGGTATGGAGAGAACTCCAGGTGGCAGCCCTGCAAATGTCAGGAAGCGGCACCAAGCGTAGGTGTGCTAATGAAGTCGCCATGGCCCTCACAGAGTGTGCTTTAACACGGTCTTGAAGTGGAATGCCTGCTTGCTGATAGCAAAAGGATATGCAATCCGCTAACCAGGAGGAAAGAGTCTACTTACCCACAGGCTGCCCCAATTTAATGGAATGGAAAGAGACAAACAATTGAGTGCTTTTCCTGTAGGCAGAATGCTAGAGCCCGTTTACTGTCAAGGGTATGCAGAGCCTGTTCTCCTGGAATGGAATGGGGCCTGGGAAAAAAGGTAGGTAGTATAATGGATTGATTGAGATGAAACTCTGATACTACCTTAAGCAAGAACTTAGGGTGAGTGCGGAGTACTGCCCGGTCCTGCAGAAGTTTAGTGTAAGGCGGAAAGGTAACTAGCCTGTAACTCACTAACTCTGCGAGCTGAAGTGATTGCCAAAAGGAAGATCACTTTCCATGTGAGTTAGCGAAGTTCACAGGATTGGAGAGGCTCGAATGGTGGTTTCATGAGCCGACCCAAAACCAGGTTGAGGTCCCAAGAAGGGGCCGGAGGATGCAGTGGATGCTTGAGGTGAAGCAAGCCCTTCAGAAAACGTGTTACAAGGGGTTGTACTGATATGGGAACATCCCCAACACCTTTATGGAAGGCTGCCACCACACTAACATGCATTCTGATGGAAGAAGTTTTTAGACCTGACTCCGACAAGTGCCAGAGATAGTCCATAAACTTTGTGATTGGACAGGTAAAGGGGTCAAGGGATTGAGAAGGGCACCATGACTGAAACCTGTTCCATTTGTAAAGGTATGATTTTCTCGTGGAAGGCTTCCATGAAGCAATCAGGACACGGGAAACTGATTCAGAAAGGTTAAGTGGCTGAAGGATTAACCTTTCAACATCCAGGCCATCAGGGACAAGGCTTAAAGATTGGGGTGGCGTAGGCACCTGTCGTCTTGAGTGATCAGAAGCGGGTCCTTTCCCAAGGGAATGTGCCTGCGAATGGAGAGATCCTGAAGTATTGGAAACCACACTTGCCATGGCCAGCGAGGTGCTATCAGGATCATGGTTCCTTTGTCCTGACGTAACTTCACGAGAGTCTTTGAGAGAAGTGGAAGTGAACGGAATGCATATAGCAGACCAGTTGCCCATTAGAGGGAGAACGCATCTCTTGGCTGAGAGTGTTGGCTGCGAGTGAGAGAGCAGAAGTTCTCTACTTTGCAGTTTCGAGGTGACGCAAAGAGGTCTATTTGAGGGTAATCTCATTGTTGGAAGATCGAGTCCGCTATTGAGGGGTCGAGAGACCACTCGTGCGGTTGAAAGGTGCGACTTAACTTGTCTGCCAACACATTGTCCACTCCCGGCAAGTAGGTGGCCCTGAGGTACATCTAGTGGGAGAGGGCCTCCTCCCATATCTGTGCAGCTTCCTGACACAGGAGGTAGGAGCCCGTGCCTCCCTGTTTGTTGATGTACCACATGGCCACCTGGTTGTCCATCTGAATCAGGATGACTTGGTTGGAGAGGCGATACTGAAATACTCTGAGAGCATATCTGATTGCTCGAAGCTCCAGGAAATTGATTTGGTGTTTGGCTTCCTCTGGAGACCAAGTTCCTTGTGTCTGCAAAGCGGCAACATGGGCTCCCCAGCCGAGGTTGGAAGCATCGGTGGTGAGAGTTATTTGAGGGTCTGGAGCCTGGAAGGGCAAGCCTTGGAGGAGATTGATCTGATTTTTCCACCAGGCGAGAGACTGACGGAGTGAGTCGGTGACGTGGACAATGGTCAACAGGGGCTGAATGCATTGAGTCCATTGTGACCTTAGAGTCCACTGCATGACTCTCATGGCTAGGCGGGCCCCATTGGGGTGACCTGAACTGAGGACGCCATGTGTCCCAATAGGATGAGAAAGCGGCGTGCAGTCATGTACAGCTGAGACTGCAGCTGGTGTGCGAGAGAGATGAGAGTGAGAGCTTGTTGTCGAGGTAGAAAAGCTTTTGCCTGCAAGGTGTTCAAGTCTGCACCTATGAATGATAAGGTTTGAGATGGGACTAAGTAGGATTTGTCGTAGTTGACGAGAAATCCTAGCGAAATCAGTGTGTACGGTAAGATGTAAGGACGACAGAGCAGTTTGCTGAGTGGGAGCCCTGATCAACCAATCGTCTAGATAGGGGTAGACGTGAACACTTTGACTCCTGAGGAAGGCTGCAACTACTACGAGACATTTTGTGAAGACTTGTGGTGCAGACGCGAGGCCGAATGGAAGCACTCGGTACTGATAGTGCTTGGGGCCTACCAAAAATCTCACATATTTGCGATGAGATGGAATTATCGCAATATGAGTGTATGCGTCCCGGAGGTCTAGAGAGCAGAGCCAGTCTCCTCTTTGTAGAAGAGGAAGAAGAGAACCCAAGGTTACTATTTTGAACTTTTCTCGATGAAGGTACTTATTGAGGGCATGTAGATCCAGAATTGGATGAACACCTCCCGATTTTTTGGGGATTAGGAAGTACCGAGAATAGAACCCTAGGCCATGCTGAGAGTAGGATACTAGTTCTATTGCCTTGGGCTGGAGAAGGAGGGAGACCTCCTGTTTCAGAAGGATGGAGTGATCAGATGTTCTCCACGTCGGTAGAGGTGGGGAGTCCGGTGGGATGGAGAGAAAGTTGAGATGATAACCTTGAGCGATTATCGCTAGAACCCACTGGTCTGAGGTGATTGAGTGCTACCTGTTGTTGAAACGGCACAATCGACCTCCCACTGGTATGTGAGGCAGTGGAAGCTGGCTGCTGCTCTCTATGCAGGAGTCAAAATCCGGAAGCAGGGCCCGGCTGAGGAGCTGCTTGCGGCTTTTGTTTTCGTATCTGATGAGACTAGGTTTTTTGAAATGGTCTTGTAGAGCGAATTCTAGCTGGTGGCGGGTTGGATTTTTTCAGATGGAAGGAGGACTTCTTAGTGTCTTTTCGGAAAGGCTGTTTTGAGGAGAACTCAGAAGGCATCAGAGAGAGCTGTCTCAGGGTCTCATGATGGTCCTTGAGTTCCGCCACCGTTCGTTGAATCTGCTCGCCGAACAGATTGTCTCCTACACAGGGCAGGTCAGATAATCTGTCCTGCACTTCAGGACAAAAGTCCGAAGACTTGAGCTAGGCCCATCTTCTTGCCGAGATAGCAGCTGCAGATACCCTGGTAGCAGTATCAAAGATATCGTAAGATGATGTTATCTAATGCTTGCCCACCTCAAAACCCTTGTTTACTAGGGTTTGGAGCTGATTTTGAAATTGCTGAGGCAGGGAGTCTGTCAAGTCTTGTATCTGCTTAAATAAGACCCTGTTGTATTGGGTCATATAGAGTTGATAAGAGGCGATTCGGGAGATGAGCATTGAGCCCTGGAAGACTCGGCGACCAATGGCATCTAGAAATTTTTGCTCTTTGCCTGGGGAAAAAGAAGTGTGGGGTTTTGATCTCTTTGCCCTCTTTTGGGCAGATTCTACCACCACAGATTGGTGATCCAATTGAGGTTTTTGAAAACCTGGGGCTGACTGTAAAATAAGTGGTGTCAGCCTTCCTGTTGACTGGAGCAACAGAGCCAGGGTGTTCCCAGTTCTTTTTGAGGAGATCTAGAAGAACTTGGTGAACAGGGATGGAGGTTATTTCCTTGGGAGCATCCAGGAATTGCAATAGCTCCATCATTTGATGCCTATCTTGTTCGGTCTGTAATTGGAAGGGAACCAATTCAGACATCTCCTTCACAAAATTTATGAAGGAATGGTCCTCTGGAGGAGAACGCTTTCTGCTTTCAGTAGGAGAAGGTGGTGAAGACAGATCATCGGTGTCTGGTGAAGAATCATCAGTCCAGGTATCGTAGGGATCAGCACCTGCCCCTCTAGGAGCCCGAGGGGGACGGGATGTGGAATCCTTGAAGGTCCTGGTCTAGGCTCCAAAGGAATCGAAGGAATAATTGGAGGCACCGATGAAGGCATCGAAGGCACCGGTGCAGGCATCAAGGGCATCGATGAATGGATCGGTGGCGCTGGACGCATCGGTAGGACTCCCGATGGAGGGATGCGGAACGGTGTTTATCCTCCCGATGACAAGGTAAGCGGAGAGGGAACCGGAGCCATCGGTGATCCGGGATCCATTGGTGGAAAAGCGGCAATGAGTGCTTCCATCCTCGAGAGCAGTGGTGCCAACGCTGCTGGAATCGGGTCAGTGGTCGGTTCCATGATCGGTACCGGAGTCAGTGCCGGAGGAACTTGGAGTCGATGCAACACCTTGTCGATGGCCTCCTGAACCAGCTGATCCAGTTCTTCTCGGAGTCCTGGAGCAAGCAGCCCTGGTTCCGGAACAGAAGAAAGAGGCAGAGGCATAGCCGGAGGGGACCACCGTTAAAGGCAGAGTCGCGGCTCCCAATCCCCTTTCGGGTGAGGGTTGCCTCGGTGACCCGGTCACCGAAAAGGTTGGTGCCTTTTCTGGACGGGGTTTCTTCGGCGGCTCGGACGATGGCGAGGTCGATGATTTCGCTCCCTCGATGGTCCGAGACTTCAGATGTCGGTGGCGATGTTTCTCTCTACGATCCCCCTCTGTCCCCTCGTCGATGCCGGACGGTCACCGGTCGGTGGTCGATACTGGTGCAAAGTTGACTGTGCCGGTTCTGACGACGTCGATGCAATAGATGGTGTAGGGGTTTGAGCGCGGAAGAGAAGTTCCATCTTCTCCATTCTGGCCTTGCAACCTTTTGGTGTCATTAAGGCACATTTGGTGCAGGTCAGGTCATCGTGCTCACATCCAAGACACATTACATAGACCTTATGAGTGTCTATTATGGACATGGTGCGATTGCAGTCCGGGCACCGACGGAACCCCGACGCCATGGCCATGAAAAATTTGAGCCGCGGTACGGTCGACGGCCAGTAGGCCGTGAGGGCCAAACTCGACGGGAATCGACCGAAAATGGGTAGAAAACTTACCGGAGTACCGTGGCTTGAAAAAATTGAAGGAGGGACCCCTGTGGGGTAAGAAAAAGTTGTAGTAATTCCATGAGGAAAATTCCTGTCAGGAATCTCTGTGGAGCTCCTTAACCGCGTGGCTACTGCTGCGTGGAAAAAAGAAGACTGAAGGGGGACCCCTGCTGGCTGCAGGGTTAGTGCCATGCTGGGCATGCCCAGTAGGTGCCAGTCAAAGTTCTAGAAACTTTGACAAAAGTGTTCCATGATTGGGCTCCATCCTGTGATGTCACCCATATATGAGGACTACCATCCTGCTTGTCCTGTGAGAATACTGTGTATAATTCTGGTCGCCACATCTCAAAAAAGATATAGTTGCAATGGAGAAGGTACAGAGAAGGGCGACCAAAATGATAAAGGGAATGGAACAGCTCCCCTATGAGAAAAGACTAAAGAGGTTAGGACTTTTCAGCTTGGAGAAGAGATGGCTGAGGGGGGATATGATAGAGGTGTTTAAAATCACGAGAGGTCTAGAACAGGTTAATGTGAAACAGTTATTTACTCTTTCGGATAATGGAAAGACTAGGGGGCACTCCATGAAGTTAGCATGTGGCACATTTAAAACTAATCAGAGAAAGCTTTTTCACTCAACGCACAATTAAACTCTGGAATTTGTTGCCAGAGGATGTGGTTAGTGCAGATAGTATAGCTGTGTTTAAAAAAGGATTGGATAAGTTCTTTGAGGAGAAGTCCATTACCTGCTATTAATTAAGTTGACTTAGAAAATAGCCACTGCTATTACTAGCAACAGTAGCATGGAATAGACTTAGTGTTTGGGTACTTGCCGGGTTCTTATGGCCTTGATTGGCCACTGTTGGAAACAGGCTGCTGGGCTTGATGGACCCTTGGTCTGACCCAGTATGGCAGCAGCCTGTTTCCAACAGTGGCCATAAGAACCTGGCAAGTACCCAAACACTAAGTCTATTCCATGCTAGTGTTGCTAGTAATAGCAACAGTAGTTTTAAATGTGAGATATATATATAGATAGATATAGATAGATATATATAGAGAGAGACAGACTCTTTTATAGAGACAATATGACATTTCAACTGTAAGAGGGGCATTTTCAACTCAGGGTGGGTTTTGGAGGGGGCGGTGTTACATTGGTCTGCTTAGGGCGCCAAGGTTCTGTAGACCCTTGTAACATTACCCCTGCCAAACCCCACCCTGACTTGAAAGTGCCCCTCTTACAGTGTGAGATAGAGAGACAATCTGACACTCGTCATTTGTGAGTACGTGCGTAAAGGATCCAACACATACGCGCGGTAAGGATATTTTAAATGGTACTCGTGTATGTGCACGCATATCATTAAATTGAACATATTTTTGCTTGCGTGCCCAATATGCATGTTTATGGGTGCATGCATCCTCCTTTTAAAATTTACTTGTGAGGTAGCTCAAACAAAGAAAAATCAAAACAGGAAATTAAAGCATGGCCTGATTCTTGGTCGATGAACGAGACAGGGACAGCCCTGGCCGGACCATGCCCCTCACCCTGAGGGAGCCACTCACTTGCGGGGAAGGGGTGGCTTGCCCCTATCCCTAATGGTCCTTCTCCCCCTTCTATAAAGGTTCTCCTCATTTATTTATTTACCCACCCCCCTTTTAGGTGTGGGAATTTGGACTGGTCTGTCAGGACTTGAGGAAAGAAAATTAGCAAAGTAAGTTCTAATTGTACCTTCCTCTTCGTCCTGCCAGACCTGTCTTCACAGTGGAATGTGTCATCCCAGGTGGGAAAGTCCTAGGGCTGCTTCCAGGACCCCCATTGCAACTCTCGTGTCCTTCCTTTCATGGAGATGCAGCCTATAATGTTTCATAACTGTGTGCACCGAGGCCCACGAGCTGCCCTGCAAATATCAATGTGCGTTACTGACCTGTATTCTGCCCAGAAGGCGGCTTGCGCTCTCGTTGAAGGCACCTTCAGGCCTTGTGGCATTTCCTTGCCCTTTACCTTATAAACTGAGGTGATAGTTTCCCTGATCCATCTCATGATATAGGTTTGGATGCTGCCTCTCCTCGCCAAACCCCTGAATACAGAATAAACAGCCTGTCTGACCTTCTCAACCTGTTTGTAGACTTTAAATGCTTCAGGAGAATCCTTCTGACGTCCAGAAAGTGCAAGTCCTTCCTCTTCTCTGAACACTCCACTTTCCTGAATCCTGGCAGGGTGATTAATTGCTTAAGGTGGAACTAAAAAACACAATTGTGTGCTGCGATAACACTTAAAGTGGATTATTTGTGAAAACAATAATTAAAGAAAAGATTTTTAACAGTGTGAATGTAGTCCAACATACATCTTATGTTGAGATTGTTTTAATTGAAAACAGCCTTCTACAAATCTAAATAAATTCACAAAATTGACACAGGAGCGTGTTTCGCAGAGCTGCATCAGGAGGGACAGAGGCTGACTATAAAGGTGTAGAATGTATTCTAATGTGTGGTCAGAGTCATACAAGAAAGTAATCTGTATTAAGTGATATGCATACCAACATGAGATGGTCATGGAAACAATAAAACAGTTTTTTAACCCACACCAGGGCACATTGTCATCTGGGTTTACAAAGAATTCCAATGTGAAATACCTGAAAAACTTGGCCCCGTGGTGATTCACCAGGCAGAGGGAGCAATTAAGAGCAGTAATGGAGCCGTGCCAAGATTCACAAAAATTACCAATGTGAGATGCTTGAAAAACTTTTAGCGGGGCAACGCCATCCCCAGGATAATTCACCAGGTATAGAGAGTGATATGAAGCAGCATTGAAGTTGTGTTCAGAGCTGTTCAGACAGAGGGCATAAATATGCAGTGGATTCGTGCCTGCATAGAGTTATTTAAATGCGGCAGTGCTGAGCGTTCCGATTAAGTTCAGCAGGGGAGAGGAACTCAGACACCACCTTGAGGAGGAAGGATAGGACTGGCCTAATTACCACCTTCTCCTTTGAAAAGAAGAGAGATGGTTCCCGGCATGACAGGGCTTGGATCTCCGATATTCTTCTTGCCGAGCATACTGCTACCAAGAAGGCTGTTTTCCAGGTTAGATCTCTTAGCTGCGTGCTCTTAAGTAGCTTACAGGGAGCCTTAGACAGCACCCATAGCACCAAGTCCAGGTCTTACGCCGGCACTACCTGTTTGTGCAGTAGCTGTATGTGTTTTGCTCCTCAGAGGAACAGAGCGATGTCAGAGAGTGCAGCAATGTAGGCGCCTCTGATCCATCCCTTGTAGCAAGAAATAGCCGCCATCTGGACTCTCAGGGAGCTGACTGCCAATCCCTTATCCAGGCTGTTCTGTAGGAACTGCAGTATTGCTGCCATGTCAACTTTCCGTGGGCTGAGGCTTTTTTGGGTGCACCAGTACTCTAATATTCTTCAGGTCTGTACATAGGCTACCAAGGTTGATCTTTTTCTTGCCGTAAGAAGCGTGGCAATTACCTTGCGAAATATCCTCTCTTCTCAAACCTTTCTCTCTTGATAGCCATGCCATAAGCAAGAATTGAGTTGAATCTTCCATCTTGATCAGTTCTTGCTGAAGAAGGCCTGGCACTGGGCAAAACCTGAATGGCTCCTCTATTCTTAACCTCCTTAGGTCCACATACCATAGCTGTCTTGGCCAGTCTGGTGCTACTAGGATTACCCATCCCTGGTGATACCAGATTCTTTACAGGTCTTTTCCTATCATAGAAAAGAGCTTTGGTGGGCCATTCCTATACTAATGAATCAATTCCTTTGCATGCCTCGTTCCCATCTCCTGCTGAAGAAATTGGCTGCCTTTATGTTTAAACATTTTTTATTGTTTTTTTCAAACAACAACAAATACAATCAGATGGAGGCGGGCAGGTTTCTGAGCCCCCTCCAGAACAAACTACCACAGACGTTAACAAAATATCTACCCCCCTTCCCTCCCTTCTCCCCACCCCCCCTCCGGCTCCACAGAAGTGAGTCCATGTATAACATAAACCATACATAGAAACATAGAAATGACGGCAGAAGAAGACCAAACGGCCCATCGAGTCTGCCCAGCAAGCTACGCACTCAATCCATTTTCCTTCCCTTTTTCTCTCTCCCACCTGCCACTATTGGCTTCCAGTACCCTCCAGCCCTAATTCCCCTCCACCCAATTTAGAGAGCAGCTTTGAATCTGCATCCAAGTGACATCCAGCTCAGTTGGGGGTAGCAACCTCTGCAACAAGCAGGCCACCCCCTTGCCCCATACTCTTACCCACCCCTGTTTTTATTTTTTGTTTTGTTTTTTTTTGGAAATAGCAGCCCTCCATCCTTCCGCTCCGTGAAGGTGGAACACCAACTACTGGCCCCTGGCATCCCGCTCCGTGAACGCCTCTGTGGCTACTGCCGCTCCGTGCAGTGTTTGAATGCCGCTGTGGCTACTGCCGCTCCGTGCAGTGTTTGAATGCCGCTGTGGCATACCATCTTCCAAGTACTGTACAGTGGAAAAGGAGACAGGTTAATCATTAACAACAAGGCTAAGAGCATGATGGGAAAGTGATTGGATATAAGTGTGCCATACTGTAAGGAATCGCCGTCTACTTTGAGGAGACGTCCGGGACGCCATGGCTCTCCATGGTCATCATGGCATGCAAGCTGTTCCACCAGGCCCAGAAAGACGGGGCTTCTGTGGATTTCGAATTGGAAAGGATCATCTTTTTCCCCACAAGACAAGCTTTACGGAGAAACAGGCGGGAGGCCAGGATCCCGAATCCTAATCGGGGAGACACATCCGAATAGTATCCACAGGGGCGAAACTGGAAAGGCAACATCTAGCAAGTCAGCCAAATAAGCTGCCACGCGTTGCCAGAATCGCTGTATGGGAACACATGTCCAAAAAACATGAGACAAAGAGCCCACAGCGGGTACAGTTCGCCGAAGAGGCTATAGTGAGACAAAAAGCCATGTGCGGCGATACATAAGCCCGGCTGAGAAACTTAAATTGTAATTCCCTGTAGTACATGTTGTTCGAGATCCTGGCTATCCATCTGAAACACCCCTGTATAATAAATTGAGTAACCACAAAATCTCCATCTCCATTCCAACAGGCCTCCAATAACGAACACATGTCCACCTCTAAACTCCTGCGTAAGGTCTTATAATACATTGACAAAGATGGTGCTTCAGCCCTCTTAAAGTGGAATATCTGAACTAAAGCATGGAACAGCGAGGGACTCCTAGTTTCCGCAGGTAGTGCCTGTATATAATGACCTATCTGTAAATAAGGGAGGGGATGTGTGACTCCAAACCCATAAGTGGTCAGGAATTCTTGGAAAGGAAGGAGCACTCCCTCCGTTGTTAACAAGTGGCCCAAGTGTGTTATGCCTCGGGACTCCCAAATCCGATAGCTAGAGGACTGAGTTCCCGGGCTGAATTTCACATTGCCCGCTACCGGGAGAAAATAAGCACATACAACTTCAGTCTTCAACAGTTTAGACAGCCGTCTCCATGTCTGCCTTAGCGGATGGATCAAAGCAGGGTGAGAAAAGTGGGAAGGTGAGTCGAGCTAGTTTGCACCACATATGCCAAGGCCAACAGGTTCATCACTGCCTTGACTGCATAAAGTGGGGTACAGGTCGGTTTGTCTATCAACCAATCCCTAAAAATCCTTAAATTATAGGCCAGATTATATGCCTCCAAATCAGGCAGCCCAAGACCTCCCCTGCCCCATCTAGCTTTCAACCAAGAAAGTGGAACTCTAGCTTTCCCTCCCCTCCAAACAAACCGTCGCAGGGCACCCTCTAGTTTTTTGAGATCTGCGCACTTTAAGATGATAGGGATATTTTGAAGAAGGTAGAGCCATTTCGGCAAGAGGATCATTTTAAAGAGCTGAACACGGCCACTTAGGGAAAGGAGAGTTTACTCCAACCGGCCAAACTGTCGATAGTCATTTGCAACTGTCTGGGAATATTTGCTTGGTATATGTGCTCAGGATCGGACGGAAGGCGTACCCCCAAATAACTAAGATAACCGGTAGCCCATTGTAACGGAAAAGTATCAGTCCACGTCCCCAGTAGGGTGGGAGGATAGGCCAGTGCATAGGATTTAGACTCATTCAATCTAAGCCCCAAGAACACTCCGAAGTCCCAGACCACACACAATAAGGCGGGTAAAGATTTCAGAGGATCTGTAATAAAAATCAGCAGATCGTCTGCAAACGCCACACTTAAAAATGCGCGCGCCAAATAGTACCCCCCCCAAATCTCTCGATTCTGGTGTATGGCTAAAAGAAGGGGTTCCAACTGCAAAATAAACAGTAAGGGCGACAATGGGCATCCCTGTCTGGTACCCTGAGCCATGGCAAAGGGTTCCGATTGCGCTCCGTTGGCGAGGATAATTGCTTTGGGATCTGTGTACAGGAGCCTTAGAGCCTGCAGGAAAAAACCATTAAACCCCAGTCGCTGCAAAACATTTAAAAGATAACGCCATTCCACCCGGTCGAATGCCTTTTCAGCATCAAAACTGATAATGAGATGTGGAGTTTCCATTTGATGGCACATGGTCATGGCCATCAAGACTCGTCGGATGTTGACAAGTGCATAGCACTGACGATCAAAACCCACTTGATGGTCTCCGACTAATAAGGGTATAATGACAGCTAGCCTATCTGCTAAGATTTTGGCCAATAATTTGATATCCAAATTTAACAACGATATGGGGCGATAAGATTCAGGGAGGAGGGGATCCTTACCCCCCTTTGGTATGAGGGTAATAAGCGCCAAATTTTCATGCACCGGAAAGGAGCCCTGATTGACCAGTTCCGTGAACGCCGCGGCCAAGGGGCCTGCTATCTGGTCAATTAGTGATTTGTAGAACTCTGCGGTATAACCATCTGGGCCCGGGGCTTTTAAAGGCCGAGCATGACGTATGACCAAGCGAACCTCTTCTTCTGAAATAGGTTGGTTTAGTTTCTCCTTCTGTTCACTTGTTAGGCTCGGAAGAGGCAACAAAGAACAGAACCACTCATATACCTAGTCGTTTCCACCCTCCAAGGAATATAAGGCAGAATAAAAGTCTCTAAAACTCTTTAATATAGGAGTATCCCGAATTACCTGATTGGTAGTTGTCTTCAGTGCAGGGATGTGTCTATGGGTGCTCGTGGATTGGATCAAATTGGACATCAGACGTCCCATTTTATTTGTGTATTGATAGAGTCAAAATTGATAATATATAAAACTTTTTTTTGCTCGCTGGTGTAAAAGGGAATTTAGTGCTGCCTGTATGGAGCGATAGGTATACCATGCCTGGGAAGTCACAGCAGAAGTCAAATTAACCCGGGCCTTCCTTAACTGCATGCAAGGCCAGGATCCGCTTATTAAGAACCTTTCTTCTATGGCATATATAGGAGATTATAACGCCCCATAATACCGCCTTCGCCATGTACCAGAACAGAGCCGATTGGGATGTATGAGATTGATTAAGGTCGATGTAGTCCGTCCATTTGGCCCAGATATAGTCACGAAACTGTGTATCATTAGCCAAAAAATAAGGATATCGCCACAATTTTACCCCAGATTGTCCACCGAAAAATTGAAAGTCCACCCATACTGGCGCATGGTCAGAGATCATGATATTATCGATTTCTGCGTCCTGGATCATAGAAAATGCATGGCTACTAACAAGAAAATATTCTAACCTCGATTGAGATGCGTGAGCTCGGGAGATATGCGTAAAGTCACATTCTGTTGGATGAAGGTGTCTCCAAACGTCCAACAAATATAATTTGTCCTCCAAGAATTGAGGATCCTTTCCTTGACCCTGGTCTCACCAACGGAGGGGAGAGACATCTAGCGTCGCGTCTCAAACAGTGTTAAAGTCCCCTCCGACAATCAGTATGTCCGTTAGATATGGGATCAAATGAGAGTAAAGTCCTCTAAAAAAGGCAGGACTATAGTTATTAGGGGCATAGACATTGCATAACACGACAGTTTGGCCGTAAAGCTCAGTAACTAAGATAAGGTAGTGACCCTGAGGGTCCACAATTTCTTTGATAATTTTTAGAGGAAGCCGCTTATGAATCAAGATAGCTACACCCGCCGACTTTGAAGTGGCAGAAGCAGACCTCACCTCCCCCACCCAGTCCCGCCTCAGTTTACCATGCTCGGCTGCGGAGAGATGAGTATAACCTAAACTGAAAAAGAGAGAACACCACCGCGTATTCCAACTTAGTCCGGCAAGAGCCCTCCCAGCTAAGGCTCCCACCTTCCTTCCTCCGTCCCACAGTACCTGGAATAGAGACCATGCATTACATAGCATAACCGTAACATTCCTCCACACAGACTCACTACCAACGTTCCTTATCCACTTCCCTACCCTACACCCTCCCGTTCCCTCTTCCCTGCCCTCCAGGTTTCCCCCCCCAACCCCGCCCATCAAGTCATTTTGACTCCCCCTCTTGTAACTCCACCACATCCTAACACTCAAAACCTTCTTGAAGGAAGATCAAGGATCATGTAAGAATGTGCCCGGAGCCCCGCCTCACAGCACTCCACAGATAAATGCCAGTGAAATCCATCCCTTTATCCAAATTAAACCCTCCCCGCGCCCCGGTGGGGCCTACTACTGGCCGCTAAGCCACGAGTTCCCCACTGGAGGAGACAAGAACAGAAGAGTCAAATAGGCTGAATTACAGTCCAAGAAAAAATGTTGCAATTCCCAAAGGCTAGAACTGTCCAGAAGCCCAAGATGCCACTGAGGCTCGTGAAAACCAGAAAGTTTCCCTAGACCAAGCCCAGTCCAGTTCTGATATACCCGAGTATCCCCCACCGCTCCCAGCAGTTCTAGGACCTCGTCCGAAGTGGGAATGAAGGGGTCCACAAGAAGCCACTTGCGGTTTAAGCCCAGTCCATATAGAACTACGGATCCGTCGAATCCAGGGAAAAAGAGAAAAAAAAATCAAAACCGCAAGGAGCAAATGAACTGGTCAAATTGCCACAACTTAAGGGCTTCAACTAACAAAGATTTAACGCAGTGTCCAGGCACCAAGACAAGTGGTCTGTCAGTCCATCTCAGCCTGAGGAATAAGCAAGTGAGAGAAAAAAATTTCCATGCTCACATTAGCTCTGTATTAGCTGAGATGCAGATTAAGTGCCCCTAGATCAGCCAGCCGTCGATCAGGTGTCCAGAGAATCCACAAATTCTTTCGCTCGGTCTGCAGAATCAAAATTGTGAACCCTCGCTGCATGCCAGATCCTCAGGCGGGCTGGAAACAACAATGCAAACTTAAGGTCTCTATTATGCAAGGTAGAACAGATCTGGGCAAAGCTCCTCCGGGCCGCAGACACAGAAGCGGAGAAATCTTGAAAAATGCGGATGGGGTGCAACTGGTATGTCAAATCAGACTTCATACACTCCGCTTTGTGCGCCGAATTTAATATTTTAGCAATGACTAGTCGCGGCTGGCCAGATACTGGGGTTTTCGCGCCAAGTCGGTGTGCCCGCTCCACCACCAGCTTCCCCTGCAGGTGAGGCAGGTTCAGCGCCTCCAGGAGCCAAGTTTCCAAAATGGAGCACACCGATCGTTCTTCAGTGCTCTCCGGAAACCCCAGGAAATGGAGATTGTCACGGCGCATCCTGTTTTCCAGCTCGTCGACCTTGGCTTGCAGATCACTTATATTGTTAGCATGTGTCGCCATCTTGGAAACAGTCACCGTGCCGGCATCCTTGAGCTCAGAGATCCGCATCTCGGCAGCAGCTAATTGTGGCGGCAAGAGTGTCCCGAACCTCCCCTAACTGATCAGTAAGCACCGTCCACTTTTCATCGAGCGCTTCCCTTATCGCTTCCTTAATGTCAGCCAGTGTCAGCGGCAACGAGGGGGAGGGGGACTCACTGTTTGTTGCGGCCGCCATTTTTACACTGGGCGCTTTTGCTTTGTCCTTGTCTCTCTTGCCGGGCTTAGTGGTCATCGGGAGATCTACCTTGTTTCGAAAGCTGACCGGGGACAGAAGCCTTGTCCCCAGTGATTTCTGACGCTTAGATTCAGCTCTTAACGCGGCGGGATGATGCGCGATCGCTGAGGCAAGTTTGGAGCTGAAAAGAAACGCGTCCTTCCAGCTACCACATCACGTGATCCTCCCCGAAATTGGCTGCCTTTATATGCTTCTCTTGGTCATCGGGTCCCACTAGGAACGTCCTCATCAGGACACTATTTGCTGAAATGCCTCCTCTGACAGTCCCACTCTCCTGGGTCCATCTTTTGTCAGCTTAGGAAGTCTGCTTGTACGTTTTCCACTCCCGAAATGTGAGCCGCCAAGATGTCTTGGAGGTACTCCTCTGCCCATGCCATCAGCTATGCAATCTCCAATGCCATCTCTGGGTTCCTGGTTCCTCCCTGCCTGTTGATGTAGGCTACAGACATTGCACTGCCCGAGAGGATCCGGACTGTGCGACCTTCCAGCCTTGCTCTAAAACTGATTAGGGCTAGGTGAGCTGCCCTTGTCTCCCACCTGTTTATGAAGAATTGTATCTCCTGCTGGGACAAGAGACCTTGTGCTACTTGCCCCTCGCAGTACACCCCCCTTGTTGCTGGCATTGGTCAGAAGGGCCCAATAAGAGGGGTCCAAGCTTGAGCCTCTGGCCAGGTTGCCTTTGTTCCACCACCAATGGAGGCTTTGCTTTATGTGCGGTGGAAGCAGAAGTTGCCAATCGAAATCCAGCTTCTGTGGCACTTTGCTGGCAAGTAAGTATTCCTGCAGCGATCTCACGTGTACTTGTGCCCAGGGCACTGCCAAAATGTACGCCACCATTGATCCTAATACTTGTAGATAAGCCCTTGCCTTGGGTTTTCTGGAGGACAGTAAACTTTTCACCTGCTGCTGCAATTTGGCTATTCTCTCTTCCAGAAGGATTAGTGTCCCCCTGCATGTATCAAAGAGGACCTCCAGATAATTTAATGTCTGATGGGTCTAAATAACTGAGTCTGTTTACTATCCACTGCAGGCTTTCTAGTCATCATATGACTATTTGTTGCTTCATCCCCTTCTTGCCTTAAGACTGCTCTTATCAACCAGTCGTCTAGATAGGGATGGACTCTGATTCCCTCCTTGTTCAAGGAAGCTGCTACTAACACCAAACCTTCGTGAAAGTTCGAGGTGCCACTTCCAGTCCAAACGGCAAAGCCTGAAACTGGTAGTGATGGCCTACAACCGCAAAACTTAAAAACCTCTGGAAGCTCTCCTGCATGGGTATATATAGGTACCTTTCCGTTAGATCCAAAGAAGAGAGAAATTTGCCTCTTCACACTGCCATTTTGACTGTGCCTAGGGACTCCATCCTGAAAGACAATATCTTCAGCACCTGATTCACTTCCTTGAGTTTCTTTTTTGGAACTGTGAAGAAGATGGAGTAAGTGCCCTTTCCTCTTTCCGGACTGGGGTAATGGCTTTGAGGGCTAATAGTCTGGCAACCGCTTCCTGAACTGCCTGTTTCTTCGCTCCACTGCATGGCGACGGGATAAATTGTTCTTTTATACTGCTCTTTAGTTTTGGGTAGTAGCACTCTTTCATAAATGTCTAATACCCACTGGTCTGTAGTTACTAAGGTCCACTCATGATAGAAGCCTCTCAGTCTGCCTCCCACATGTGGAAGCACTGAGTGGACCCTCACACCATCATTATGATCCTTTGGGGGGCTGCCCTCAAATGCCCGAGTCTCTAGAACCGCGCCTGGTCCCTCAAAAGGGCTGCCCGCATGACCTGGCCTCCCCACTGGGCTGGAACCTCGTCCACCTAGTCTGCCTGGTATCCCTGGGGCATTGCTTGCCCCCAACCCTCTTTTTGGCCTCCTGCTCCAATCCTCTGGGAGCCTTAGCAGTCTGGTTTCCAGGCTCTTCATAAGAGACTAAGTTCTCTCCAAACAACAATTTTCCTTTGAATGGGTGTTTACTCAGTTTGGCCTTGGATGCTGAATCTGCTGCCCAGCTCTTTAACAATAGGAAGCCCTAGTCATCACATGCTTGTCACAGCCTGCTTGGCCGAGATCAAAATCAAATCGTAGAGGGCATTGCCATCTGATGGCTATAAAGTACAGAGCAGAGCCCTTGCCGCATATCCTCCGCAGATTGCTGAGCACAGAGCTAGGCTAGACATTCGAAGTCCTTGCTGAGAAGTGTCTCAATCCTTCTATTCTGCAGGTCCCTAAGGGTCCCACCTTCCTCATACAAAATTGTAGTTTTCCTGGAGACTGCTCATCCAAAAAATGCTCGGGTATGGGACTGAGCCTCTCCCTTTCTTAGAGTTTGAACTTCCTTTTCTTCTTATGAATGGGGGTGGACTCGGGGATTCTACCTTGGGGCCCCCTGAGCCCATCGGTGTACCTTTCATTTCCCCGTAGTCCTTGTGCATTAAGAGCACAAAATCGGAAGAGAACTCCTCCCCCTCCAAGACTTCCTCCTCCAATGCCACTGGAGAGGAGGCGGGAGCTTGAGCAGAGGCAATGTTGGCATCTGTTGCTGGCATTTTGGGACTGGCTGGGGGAAAGGAACTCAATGGGTCTCTCTCGCTGCCTCTTCCAGGCCCCCCAATGGCATGTCATCACAACTGCAAAAGAACGAGCCTGCTACCATCGGGACATGCCACACTGCACGCACTTCCTGCCTCTTCCCATCTTACCTGCCGGCACGGGGGTTTGGGGGACTTTGGTCCGGGTCTTGCAGTTTTAGGTTCGAGGCCTACTTAATACTGCCGTGCTGTACCTTCCTTTCATTGCCAGGAAATGCAAGGGGCCTGATCGCCTGTGTGGGGGAGGGAAACGTGACCCTAGGAGGGCCGTTGTCCCGAGGAGGTGTTTCCCGACCCAGCCCAGGAACTTCCCGCGAAAAGCGACCTCAGGGAGGCCATCGCCCCTGAATATTCCTCCTGCCGAACCAGCTCCACCTACTGTCTGCTGCAGGCAGGGAACTACTGATGCCTTCCCTGCTGAACTGGCCTATATAGGAGAGGGCCTCAGGGAAGAGGTCAGGACCTCTACCTCCATCTACTGATAGGGGGACGAAACCCACTGTGAAGACTAGTCTGGCAAGACAAAGAGGAAAGAATGGCTTGATTCAAATGAAATACCAAATCCACTTTTGGTAGAAACCTAGCGTGATTGTTGAGTACCACCCTGTTTTGAAAAAATTGTAGATCTAGAGAATAATAAACTAATGCTTGTAGCTCGCCAACTCTTGTAGCTGAAGTGATGGTGACAAGAAACACCAGTCTCCAGATAATAAATTTTAAGGAAACTTGACGGAGATCAGCTTTCCATCCACTTGAGGGTCATAAGCAGCAAAGGCACCAAGATGTACTTTGATCGATGACATACTGAGCCTAAAGCAGAGAGGAAAAACAAGTACTGAAGCAGATCTTTTGGAACACAGGCAAATAAGGTTCAAGGTGAATACCTGACATCATGATGGAAAATGCTTCCATTTAAAACTGTACACTCTTCTGGTAGACAGTGTCCTGGCTGAAATCATAATGTCCTCAATCTCCTTAGATAGTGACAATGATGAGACTATCAAGCACTCAACATCCACGCCATCAAGTTGAGGGAAGAGAGGTGTAGCAGAGTGACCTCTTTTTCCCCCTTGTATGTGCAGGACCAAGCTCGATGTCTGGTCCACCTTAAGTTCCATAGAGAGAGAGAGAGTTCTGTGAGCGGGACAGGGAAGAGTCCTGAGTGCGGGGCCAGCCAGGGAGCAAAAGAGTGTAAGCGCAGCTGGGTTCAGCAGGACATCAGAGGCAGCTCCTGTAAATCTATCCTTACCAAACCTGAGGGAGGGAGTGCACACTGTCCAGAGGAAGACAATCTACAAACCCAGTATGTAACTGAATACTGCTGAGGTATGACAGTCTGCATTCTATTAAAGTGCTGTTATAAAGTTTTACCTGCATTAGAAAAGACTGGAGTCCATGTGGTTTTGTGCCTCCAGCCTGGGATACACCACTCGGTTTCCCACAGAAGGCTTGAATGACAGACAAATTAGTAGAGCTGAATCATATCCTAAGGGAAATTGGTGGGTAGATTAACAACCTGATGAAGTAAGAGACCTACCCTTGCCTGAGCCAAGCTGGAGCAAGAAGGCTAAGATGTGCCCAGTCTTTCAGTATCTTCTGCACCATCCTTGCCACCAACAGAAGTGAAAGAAAGCCACCCTACTTGAGCAGAAAAGTATCCAGAGTGGATCTGAACTTGTTTTGAAGAATGGAGCAAAACTTTGTCGATTTTCTGTTTATCCTCTGATGCAAATAGGTCGGTTGGCGGGCGACCCCAGCAAACAAGTAGCTTGTATGCCACACACTGGTCCAGAGATCATTCACTGGAGTGAAAATCCCTGAGGAAGCAATCTGCCTCCATGTTGGAGATTCCAGAAAGATATGTTGCTTGGAGAAAAACTCTGACTGTAAGCCTACTCCCAAATTTTCAGAGATTCTTTGCAGAGTTTTGAGGATATCACCACTTGTTTGTTGGTTTAGATCAGAATTAACTTTCCCTGTAGGAGATGTGAGAATACTCTCAATGCTCATAGCTCCAAGACGTTGATATAATACAGACGTTCTATCACTGACCAGATCCCCCAAGTTCAGAAGGAGCCTGTGTGCATGCCCCATCCCCTGGTGGACTCATCTGTTGCCAGTGTTATCTGAGGAGGTAGAATTTGAAGAGAACCATCTATCTCTACCAAAGGATCTAGCCACCAAAAGAGAGACATTTTCATCTCCATGTAACCTAACCTTCATGGGGTATGCAAAGCTGAAGCAGCTGATTCTACTAGGCTATGAGGCCCCATTGAAGAATTCTCATACTGAGGCATGTCATGTTGACATACACCACTGCCACCATATACCCTTAGGATAACCAGGATTGCTCGGGCCAGGACTTAAGTCTGCTGCTGTAGTATCTTCTGGACACGTGATCAAAGACAAACACCCAATCTGAAGGAAGGAATGCTTTCTCTTCCAACGAGTCTATCCATGCCCTGATAAACTTGATTTTCTAGTAGGAATGAGGTTCAACTTAGCAAAGTTGATTATGAACCCAACCAACTGCAGGAGCTGGATCATCTTCTACAGGGAAGACAACACCCCTACTAGGGAAGGTTCTGTCACTAGCCAATCATCCAGGTAAGAGAAGACACAAATCCCCTCACAATGAAGGTATATCGCCGTTACTGCTAGGCATTTCATGAAGACTCTTGGGGCTGTCAACAGCCTGAAGAGAAGAACCTTATATTGATAGTGAGAGAAATCCATTACAAACCCGAGGTATTTTCAATGACACTGAATGGGTAAGTGAGCATATGCATCTTTCACATCCAGGACGCACATCCAGTCTCCTGCTTGAACGGCAGAATGGTATAGAGGAGTTCATTTTGAACTTCTCTCATTTGTTTCCTGGGGATAAGGAAATAGCAAGCATAGAAACCCCTTGTGTGGTCTTTGGGGGGGACGGGTTCAGTTGCCCACTGGCTATGAAGTGACTTCACCTCGAGACAGAGTTGGGTTTAATAAACCAGATCCAGGATTGAAGGCTAAACGATGCAGCATTGGGGGATAAGAGACATGCAAATGGTACCCAGACTCCACAATTTTGAGGATCCAATGGTCCTTGGTGATCTTCCATCACTCTTTGAGGAACAGAGTGAATCCTTTCTCCTACCAGAGAATTTGTCATCTAAGGGTAGAGTCTCATCAAAAACTGGGTCCAGTCTTAGGCTAGGCCTGTTAGGGCATCTTAAGTTGATGGGTGGGAAGCTGCTGTTGCAGTAGTGTAAGTGTAAGCATGATATCACTGGAACTGGCGAAAGGGGCTTCTCTGGAAGAAGAAATGTTTAAAAGCGAAGTAAAGATGTCTTTGCTCCCACTGATAAGAATTGAATGGCATCATGCTGCTCCTTAATCTTGGAAATGGTTTCTCTGACCTTATCCCCAAAGACATTATCGCCAGACAAGAAATATCAGCTAACTTGTCATGAATGTTCTCATGAAGGCTGCTAACTCTCAACCAAACCATCCAGCATGCTCCAGTTGCTGCGACAGAAGAGCTTGCCACAAAATTGAATGGCGTTTGCACTGTTCTACTTCCTGCATCCTACATCTAGAAGGGCCTGCTGAAAGACTTCCAGCTCCCTGTCGAGAGATTCTACCAGGGGCTTCAGTTTGATAGTTATGTACCATGTAGAGTCCATGGGCTACGATGTTGATACTAAGCATTGAGCTCTGAAAGACTTTCTTCATGAAGTTGTCCAACAGCCTAGGGTCGTTACCTAGGGGTTGTTGGAAAACATTTTGGGTCTTCTTAGCCCATTTCAACACCAACTCAGCAACCACAGACTGGTGCGATAGTTGAACCACTCCACACCCAGGGGACTGTTGAATCTTGTACTTAAAGGTTCAGTTTCCTGGCTCCTGGGTGGTGGGGCGGGGCAGGTGGCCATATTATCACACATTATCATTTGCAGCTCCCACAAGATTGAATGGATTAGGACTGCTGCAGGTTCAGAAGGCGTTTCCAGAATCCAAAGTATCCTGAAGACCTTGGCTTGGGGTTCTTTGTCCATAAAGACATTGACTTCGAATGCGTTATCAAACTTATCCAAGAACTTATTGTAAATGTGGTGAAGAGAATTAAAAATAAAATAATTAATTTGAAGGGGCTGTATAAGTGCCAGTGATGCCTGCATTGAGTGAAGTGCTTGGGAACCATAGCAATGGGTATCCAGAGAAGCTATTACCTTAACAGAGCACTGGTCATCTGCTCACTATAACAAAGTTTAAAAGAATGGTACAAATTATAGCCAAGTTGCTATTTTGTTTGGAAAATTGGTATAATTGGGAATGCATTTGGATTGGTTGATGGGTTTCCTTTTTTTTTTTTTAATATTTTTATTGAATTTCCATATAAAATACAGAAGACATTTGATAATTTAAAATGTAAATCATCAATATGCAAAACATATTTCTGAAAAATAAGAAAAATTAGGTTATCTTCAACATTCATTGTGCAAAGAAAATAGAAACACGCATCGATTAGTGGAGCATCACAACAAGAAATTAACATTAAAGTAAGATACCTGTCTAGCCCTCATCGTTAAATTATTAACCTCCCTACCTATGGGGAGATTTAGGAGTGTGAATTCAAGTACTCTCTTAACTGTTCTGGATAAGTAAAAATATAACGAGAATCTTGGTGGATAATTATACAAAGGCATGGGTATCTTAAGACAAACTTGGCCCCCCCCTCTGCAATATCTCAGCTCTCATCGCTAAAAATCTTTTCCTGCGAAGTTGTGTGGGGCAGGCTATGTCTGGAAATATCTTTATACATTGTCCATAGAACATTTTATCCTGATTCCTAAAAAAGGATCTCAAGATTGAATCTCTCTCTGTGAGAAAAACAAATTGGGCAATTAATGTCACTCTCTATGATATGTTCACCTCAAAAGATTTTTCCAATATATCGGTTAAATTAACTTCTGTTTCAATTTCTTCTTTTGAATCATTTAATACCTCACCACTCTGAGTTGGAAGATAGAATATCCTCGATAAGGCTGGGATAGAGGAATCTGTATATTTCAGTACATTTTTTAGATAGCTACGAAATAAGTCAGATGGAGAGATAAGATTTATCTTTGGAAAGTTTAGAAATCTTAAGTTTGAACTTCTAGTCTGATTTTCAATACTCTCTATTGTGTCCAAGCAGAATTTCTCTGATCTTATTAAATTAGTTTGAATCTCACTATTATTATCTAATTTCTCTTTAACCACCTTAATTTCTACTTCCAGTTTTCCCACCTTCTGTTCTACTTCATAATTCAATTGTAATGCTTGCTGAATTCTGTTAGACAGTGTATTAATTGACTTATTCATTTGAATAATCATTTCACCAATTTCCCTTAAAGAAAATTCTTTAGGAGTTATTACTTGAAATACACCTTCTCCTCCCCCCATAGTGTCCTCCATTTCAGATGTGATATTATTCATCCCCTCTAGTACCCTGGGACCCTCTTTCACAGGGCCCTCCGGAGTCTCAGATATATTCCCTGAGCTCCTCTGGGGACCAGAGTTCGGAGTTATTGCTGACGTTAAGTCAATATTTCTGACTTGCGGAGGTTCAGGTCTGGCGGGAGCCCCAGGGCTTAAAGATGTCTCATAAGGCTTTGGGCTCAACTCTTGCTCCATATTGACACCCCCTGCAGCCATCCCCGAGGTTATTGAGGACCTTTTGAAGCTTTCTTCTATTCGTGTTTGATAAACACCAGGCACTGGTGTAGACGTTAACTCTTTGACCCTTGCTTTTCTTTTGGTGTGTGGCATCATTAGGAAATCACAAAGAAAACGCCAAAACCGACAGTATCTTCAAATAGGTACAATGTGTGTCTCTATGGCCGCCGTGAGTAAATTCCGTAAGAATAAAAAGGCAAATACCTTTACAATATTTCCAGATATTTGTAAAGTAAATCCGGGCCTTCGCCGGCCAAAGCCACGCACCCCTTCAGCGAGCGCGGCTTAGGCGACACGCCGCGGCAAAAGGTCTTTTAAACTGAGAAGGTCCCTCCTCCCACGGTCCGGGGTCCAATAAAGATGCAGGCAATTCGTATAGGCTTACCAGCCAAAGACAAAGTGTTCCGGCGGCCGATGGGTTTCCTTTTTACTAGTCTCTTGAACCAAGGGTTGTTTTTTTGTTGTTTTTTTTTTAAAGATTTCTGTTAATTACTAATCTATCCCAAGTAGGCACTTTTCTTTTTATGACATCAGCAATATTCTTTTTGTTTTCTCTGCCTGACAGTTGGTCAGTGAGGGAGTTGAGCTGGGAAAGGTGACAGAGAGAGAGAGTGCGCTGCTGAGCTCTGTTATTTAGGCCTTTATACTGTGTAAAACACCTAAAAAAATATTTAAGAAACACCAAGAGTGAATGAGAATGAATGAGAGGGATTATTTGCCTGCCAAAGGTAAGGAAAGTACTTTAGTGAGATTAAAAATAACACAGCTGAAATGCGGATATTTCTCAGCTTTCATAGTTAACTGAATGAAAGAAACTTGTGAAACTGATTGTGTGATATCATAATTACACTGAAGTTAAAGCCCTATTAAAAGCAGACAAATATTGCTGCTTATATATATTCCTCTGTACACCTGAAGATAAGGGTGACTGCTGCTGAATTCCAAAGGGAAATTAAAAGCACTTTTGGCAGAAGGACAAAAGGATTTTCATTTTGGGCTTCAAGACTTCTTATTTTCAAAACCTCATTTCCATTTAAATACAGTTATCTGAGAACTGTTTAAGGAAAGAGTGACTGAATGGGTATAAGGATCTCATGTGTTATATAACTAATTTAAAGAGTGTCTAATCTGAAAACATTAATTTATTTTTATTCACCTTTCCTAGTTGTAGACAGGGAACTGAATTAGCCTTTTATTTTGAAGCTAGTAAGATTAAAGAAAGTAAAAAAAATTAACAGCTGAGGGAGACAGGTTCTTTTATTGATTTCTTAAAGTTAGAATAGTAGGAAATAGCTCCAGAGATGACGTGGTCAAGCTCCAGAGACGACGTGGTCAAGCATAAATCCAGAAAGAACTGTAGCCTTTGAAACATTTCATCTTTGTCAAAAAAAAAAAAGCGTACACAAGTCATCGTGGGAGTCAAAGATAAGTGCACCAACGAATACACGTGTAAAAGTATTAAAGACTTTTAGAAAAACATTTAAATAGTTAATAGTGCAGTAAATATTTTATAAGATAGACAGAATTTGAAATACAGTTATAGTTATCTGAAATGTTTGGAATGTTTTAAAACCTGGTACCAATGTTAAAATATATTTATTTGTGTCATAATTCATGTTTATATTTGTTTTCCCAGTAAACCATATTCTCTATTGCCAGTTTAATAAATTTAACTTTAATAATACCAGTGTCAAAATAATTAATTTTTCCTTTATTGGTGAAACTTTGCTGAGGAAAATTATAAACTGTTAACTTATAACAACTTTAATTAATCAAGGAAACCCCAAAGCCTGAACCACACAGCTACCTATGTGACCATGCATAAAAAACAGTTTATAATTTCTGAAGTGGTTTACATTATAGTACGAGATATCTTCTGGCAGCGATGAATTCTCTGGCAGGTAAGTAAGGGATCTGTAGCTCCTTCCTCTGAACTGAGAGGTGGAAGGACTCTAACACATGATCCTGATGAAGATGATAGTGATTGGGTTGAGGTTCTCTGTCATCTTGGAGGAAAATACTCCAGATGGTGCTGTCCCATCCTCCATCTTCAGACTGTCTAGATTCCTCCACAGAGAGGGATGGGATACCCACCAGTTTCCACCGCTGGGACCTCTGATGGGTGCTCCCGAGAGAGAGAGAGAGAGAGAGCGAGAGAGAGAGCAAGAGAGAGGTTCCCTTGCGGGAACAAATCTGAATTTCTAGACAGGAGAGGTTAAAGTGTGCCCTCGTCACCAGCCAACCAACGAGATAATGAAAGTTCACCAATTCAGCCACCTGAATGGACTGTTGTGTCCTTTGACCCAATGTTGAGGAAGAAATTAATATAGTGTCATCCTTTTGAGAAGCATGTACTATATTCAAAGAAGAGACTCCCTCCTAGGTTAACTGCATTGGTGGCTGCATAAATACCAGAGGTACAATGAACATAGATTCAGAGTCTCCAAAGTCCACAAAAGTGGATGGAAGAGAAGGAGCTACAGAAGGTCTGGGATCTAGCCTGAGGAGGTGAGACATAGGTAAGGGCACCAACATGGAGGAAGGTAACTGCAAGGAGTCTTCTCTGGTTCCCACCAATGTATGTATGTTCCTACATCAAGTGCACTGAATAAATCACTTTACCCTCCATTGCCTCAGGTACAAACTTAGATTGTAAGCCCTCTGGGGATAGGGAAATACCTACAGTACCTGAATGTAATCCACTTTGAAGCGCTGAAAAAAAAGTGTGAAAAGCAGAATATAAATAAAAATAAATAAAAAATAAAAATAAATAAATAAGGCTTGGTGCATTAATGATACATGCTGCAGCACTGATTGTACCACCGTCTCCAACAAATGGAGACTTCTTTTTCTTCTGCACAGACAAGCCCCACAAAGAAGGGGAAACAGTCCATGGGTGTGCCGAGAAGCTCACTGGCTTCTGCGCCTGATTCTTACACATCTTGCTCGACCCCTGAACTATGGTGGGTCCAGTTCCCAGGGGAGCTCTGCTTGAGGAGCTCCTGCTCGACTTGACTCAAAGGGAGCCCGAAGAGGTTCCACTCCTTTTCGCCAACCTGCGAAATTCCTCCATCTTCCAGGCCCTGTTCCTCTGGGATCTCAGCAACACCCAACCAGAGTTATAGTAGGTAGCTGCATCGTGAACAGGACCCAGACATCTGTAACAGGTATCGTGGCTGTCAGTGATGGACATCTTGCGGCCACAAACAGTATTTCAAGCTACTGGATGTGGCTTTCTTGAAGCTGAACATCTCAAGCTATACAAAGTTTTTCCTTTTTTTGGTTTAGCACGGATAGCTCTGCTGAGGCAGTGCCAGGACAGCAAGGCAACTCAAAGAGCGAGTTAGCTAAAGAAAAATCCCTGAATATATAAAAAGAAAAAAGTACAGAGAAGGTACATTTTTGAGCAGAAGCTTTAACAAAAAAATGATTGAGGGGCTCATGAGATAGTGTGTATGCAGAATCAGTGGTAAAACTTTACTGAGCTAGAGAGATGGATCCATTCGATGCTGTCGGATGACATCCCCCATATATCATGGCAATGTAGCCCTGTTTGTTGATGGAGAAAGAATTTCCCACCTCCTAAAAATTTTGGATGGTGTGTAATATTTCTAATTATGCACATAAAATCGCTTTGAAAATGCTGGAGAAAAGTCCCCTAATATGTACACAAGCTATACTGGCACCTAGAAGTGCATAACTTCTGCATGTAAACTTAGCACAGACATTTGAAAATCCATTTCTAAGTCCTATCCCCACCTCCAGAATACATATCATGAGTACACATAAAAGTAGGTGCATACTTTTACATACAGGTTATTCCATATCAAGTCGACCAGGGGTCCACACTCAACCTTTTCCAAATAAATGAAATTTTGCATGGATGTTCTCTAGGGTCTCGAACAAAACCATACTAACTTTTTCACCTGAATCTCCATTGGCTGGAGAGCTAGAGGCAGTTGAATGGAGATCACCTCCAAGTACCATGCTCCATGCAACCTAAAATGGCCATTTTGTCCAGGTGCTGCAGCCCAACAACACCTCTCAGGAGCCTGAAATTTTGTGTGTTAGTACAATCCCTGGTGGTAAGTCCCAGTGCAAAGTTTGGAATATAACGTGAGCTTTCCTCCCTTTTTAAGAGCCAGCAAAGTATGTGAAAAATGTTACAAAAGAAATATAAGGCCTACTTTGACTCCTCATTGCTCCGAACCTATATTTTGATTCAGGCCCTGACAGGACCAGTAGTCATAGCCCATGGCATATACGTATAAGATTTGCACTAAGAGGCTTTACAGGCAACTGGAAGCAAAGATATAATTACATAAAGACACGATGTCACTTTTTTATGCAAATTTTTGCCAATTTTCCAGTGCAAATATCTCATTTGTGTAGTTTTTAATTCATTTCTTTTTTATGTCATTTCAAAGAACATCTTTTTTTCTACAAAAGTTGCCCAGATCTTGCTTTAGTCAGAATTAAGGCCCCAACGATATACGTAATTTGTATGCGTGGGCGCACTATGTTAGAAAAAGGCATCTTTGGCACCCTGCTGTGTAACATGCAAATGATCTAGAAATGTGAAATTCTACAGTGCGACGAAGCTTGTTGTGCTTACAATTATTGTAGCTTATGACTCATCTTGCTTCGGCATACTTTTATAAATGACCCCTTAAAATGGACATTTTATTGTGCTGTGTTATTTATTGCATGCAAGCCTGAACATGTAAAAGTATCGCCTTCACAAGGAATTGTGGTAACGTTATGTTAATAGTGTGTTATGGCAGAGATTTTAGGAACATGCCCTGGCCTGACACCATTGTGCTCTGTGTGTCCTGGTATCAAATTTTGATTTGTGCTAAAGGAGGACACTGAAGCAGTCAAATCTGTGCAGGATGAGAGGCTTAGCAAAGGTTATACAGTTGCAGGTACAAGGGAAAATCATCAATTCAAGCCCATTGATGGAACTAAAATTTGCATTAGCAAAATTTCGAATGATGTCACCTCATTCATTGCAAGTGTTCTAGAACATGAACGTGAATATTTTCCTGCCCCTCAAGTATCCAGCTTCCAACCTGGTCAGTATTTATTTTGCATCTATGGCTATAATTGCGAAGTCTCAACTGAGGAATGTGATATCTTGGTCAATTTCTTGCACCCCCAAGGTCCTGCCAGATCATTTTACTGGCTGCCCCCATAGAGACTCCTGTGGGTTCCAAAAGAACACTTTATTGCTACTCTTGATGCACCCATAACAACTTCATCAGGCAGGCAGTACATTTATTCAAAAGCCACTTTGTAACGCATCGATGGGACATTCAAAAGCATGTGCAAGGCAGAAAAAATCACAGTGAATTTTTGTGAAATCTGCAGTTTAAGCAATTCTCATATGTAGTGTCTTGCCTTTTTCTTGTATTGTGCTTAAATAAAAGCTTGTAAACCTGTGGTTGGTACCTTGTCTAGCTGTCTGGAGTGACCCCTAAGCAATGGAGTTGTCAATTTTGCTGAACTGGCAATGGCTCAGCCACCACTGACCAATGCAAGGCAACTAATCAGCATACAAAGTTTTGCACTGACTTTGATGACTAATTTATGAAAATATGTCTAAACAAATCTGACAAAAGCTAAAAGTGTGGTAAGCACAGTAAACTGAGCTGCATTTTAAAATTTCACATCTCTAGCTCATTTGCATATTTAATAGCTGGGTGCCAAAAATGGCTCTTTTTAACATAGTGCATTCACACATGCAAATGATGCTTGTCTTTGGGACTGTAAGTCTGACCAAAGCAAGGCTGGGTCCAAGACGAAACAGGGTGACTATGAAGCAAAAAAGATGCTCTTTCAAATGACACTAGAAAGAAAAAAAATTTGAAACTACACAGTAGAGATATTTACACCCAAAAAAATGGTGAAAATTTGCATAAAAAGGTGACATCATGTCTTTATGTAACTATATCTTTGCTTCCAGTTAGCTGCAAAGCCTCCTAGTGCAAATCCTAGATGTACATCATGGGCCATGACTACTGATCCAGTTACGGCCTGAATCGAAGTATACATCAGGAGCAATGAGGAGTCAAAACAGGCCTTAACTTTCTTTTGTAAACTTTTTCACTTAGTTTGCTGGCCCATAAAAAGGGTGGCAAGCTCATGTCAGGTTCCAAACTTTGCACAGGAACTTAGTACCAGAGGTTGTAATAATCCACAAAATTTCAGGCCCCTAACAAGGGTTTTTTGGCTGCAGTGCCTGGACAAAGTGGCCATTTTGTGTTGCACGGAGCACAGTACTCCAAGAGTGACCTTCAATCAGCTGCCTCTAGCTCGAACCAATAGAGATCCAGCCAAAATGTTTTGCATAGTTTTGTTTGAGACCCTAGCGAACATTCACACTAAATTTTAGTCAATTTGAAGGAGGTCAAACGTGGATGATTTTCTAAATTGGTCCACTTGACATGGAATGTCCCATACATACCCACTAGGACTATTTTCAAAGAATTAGTTAGAAGCATAAAAATGGTTTTATGCTCATAAGTGGCTTTGAAAACTTCCCCAAAAGGTTTCCCTTTTTAATCTGTAAAGTAGAAGTTTCAGATACCGTGGGTTTGGGTGCCTTACTGAGCCTTTAGGTATGATCTCTGTATGTCTTATGGTCTCAACAGTTTAGACACCTTCAGATCTAACAATTCTCTAAACCACAGTCTTCTTAGCTGTAACTGTGTCAGCAAAATTACTGCTGCCCTTGTTAATTTGATCCTTATTATTACTTGAATTAGCAAGACTCAGAATATAGAGACGTGACTATTTCCAGTCTTGGGCCAGGACATATGTTGCTATTGCACAGTCATCCCTGTAACTTTGTTCAACCAGTCTACTTACACATTCAAGCATCTTGCAATGTGAATTGCTGAAAGACTTGCCTATCTAGCCCCCAACGAATTCAATATTCTGAATGTCTCTTGCAGCATCAGGGAGTATCTTCTGTCCCCCATTTTTTTTCAGGTATCTTACTGACTAGAGTTACTAAGAAGACTGAGGAAGGAGGATAACACCCTCCCCGCTTCCCCAGGAAACTCACAACCATTGTAATATGGACTCTCCAAAAAGTACTCTGAACTTTGTCTTTATCTAGATATTCCCTGGACATTCACCAATGTAAAGATATTGACAACCGATATTGTAGATAGTCTGGGAACTGGCTTACTGTCTATAAGTCAGCGCTGTAACACTCTTATATGGAATCTGGTTCATGGTAACACTTCTATCACTGAGACCATAAGACCAATGATATTCAAGTAAGTCCTTGTTAACACCAGAGTTCATTTCATATCTGGAAAAGCAGAATTTCCCAGAGAAACAATATAATTTTACTTGCCAGAAATTTGATTAGGCCAGAACTAAATGTGATAGGTCCCAAGAAGGTTCCAGAGAACTTCTCTTCCAATTCATGACCATCTATGCTCCTGTAATAAGGAAAGTACCTGGTCTCAGAACCATGTTGATCCGCCTTCTCAAAATGGCAGCCACAGGTGGCTCCGCACGGTTAACTTATCTAAGGAACATAAGAGACAGAACAAAGATACACAAAACAACCATGAGCAGCTGAATCTAACACTTCAAGCGGCAGTGTAGATGTGCTTTGGCTCTAGGATCTTAGTTTTATTGTTTTATACTGCTACTGCAACTACCAGTGCTGAAGTACTAATGCCATATTCTTTCCTTCCTAGGAGTGCTAGCACCATTATTCTTCCTTCCTGTCAGTCTTTCACTAGACTGCATCACAGACTATGACAGAGAAAGAAAGGCTTGAAGAGCAAAGAATTTAACACTCTTGATTTAATAAAAACAACACTAACCAGTGTTTATCAGTATCGTCTACTATGGAATGTAACAGAAGAAAAGTTTGAATGCCAACTGCCAGCAGAAAAAGCTCATCTAAAACAGTTATATATTTCATGGAGACTTGTTTCACTTTATTTCTCTGTGCCTAGCTTAAAGAAATCCCATTATGACACCATATGTGAGGATGGCTGAGCAAAACTTCACTCTCTGGAGTCAAGAAACATGCTTATTCCAGCCTTCTTCATGTAGTGATTCTTTATTTACAACACAAAACAAAGTATACACCAGACTGCCTACCTCTTCCAGTATCTTCATGTACTTACAATACCTTGGGTTAGGTCAGCAATATTACAGAAGCTGGGTCCCAGCTTTTATTCCCTTCAAGTTGGTCACACCCTCTGAACTCCTCCTGTCCAGCCAGGTCCCAGAATGGAGCAGCGCAGACTCATAAGGTACCACTAGCGGGCACTCTTACAGCCTGATAACTTATCTGACTAACTTAAGTCAAATAAGTTATCATGGATATGTACAAGGATAAATATCCCAATGAATATCCCCAAATAAAGTTATCCAGATAACTTTGAAACCTAACCGGCTAGATTTGAATATTGCTAATTAGGTAACTTAACTGATGAAATTCAAAGAATATCGCCGGTTAAGCAGTGATTACAGGAAAAACCCTCACAGCTCGATTCCCCAACACTCACCCTTGTAAAAGATCCCCAAACACCCCCCCCCCCCCCCAAAATGAGTATTAAATATTGTGGGCCTTTAGGCCCAAAAAGCCTTCCCACCTCCCAAAGTTCAATTAGAGTAAGGCTTGCAGCATTTAGATACCCTCCCGCTCTCCTTCTACCCGTGCCAAGCCTACTCTTACCCAACCACCCAACCTGACCCCCCCCCCCCCGAAAAAAAGAAAAACATTTAATGGCAGCTGGGAGTTCAGATCTTGCATCCAGCTCCCAATATTTACAGCGTTGCCCTGACATGAACATTGGTCACATAAGTTATCAGCACTGTTCTCAGAGTATTAGAGTATTTCTTTGACAGTAATACTGGTAGCTTACATAACCAGATGTACTCCATGCATTACAAAAGGTAGAAGGAAGGCATGGTTAAAAGGTGAGGTGAGACAGACTATAATATCTAAAAGAACATCTTCCAAGAAATAGAAAAGGGATCCAAATGAAGAAAACAGGAAACAGCATAAGCACTGGCAAGTCAGATGCAAAGCATTGATAAGGAAGACAAAGAGAGAATTTGAAAAGAAGCTTGCTGTAGAAGCAAAAACTCATAATAAAACCTTTTTCAGGGGGAGGAAGTGACATCATCTTGGTGGATGGCAGCCTAAAATTCGGGCTCCTGCAACCAATTTAACAATCTCCTAGCAATCTAACCCATCCGAGCTCAAATTCATACTTCTAATTACAGTTTGTAAGAGACGATTTCTCTGATGTCCACAAGACGAAAAACTGTGGATTTTCAGAAATATTCATATAGAAAATCGGGCAGGGCCGATGATTCTTCTAACAAGGGCATGGCGAATCGAGAGCAGAGCCTTTCTGATATCCCGGACGAGGATGAGATTCATACCCCGGACAAGGGCGATTTTCCAACAAGAACCAAAATGAAAGGCTGGTTTGCAGATTTAAAGAAAGAAATTTCTAATAACACGAATGACATAATGCACTCAATTGAGGAATTAAAAAGTGACATTGCAGAAAATGGCCGCCGCATTTTTGAAATGGAGTCACGGAGAGATGCTCACAGCGACGACATCAAAACTCAGCGAGAGTTGCAAAAAGAGTCACAACTTGAAATCGAAAAACTACAAGAAAAAATGGAAGATCTAGAAAATCGCTTGAGGAGGCATAACCTCCGTTTTAGAGGAATACCGGAGACGCCCGAAAATGCTGACTGCATAGCAGTAGTGAAGCAGATCAGTGACATGATTCTGGCTTCGAAAGCATCACCTTCGCCTATGGACCCAGGAAACAACATTAAAATAGAGCGAGCACATAGGCTGATGGGTCCAAAAATGAGCAATAATAAACCTAAAGATATCATCGCTTGTTATCATGATTTTACAATTAAGGATAAAATTGCCATGATAGCGAGGAAGCAAGCCTCATGGAACTGGCAGGGGAACGCCATTATGGTATTTGCGGACATCTCACCTCACAAGCTCACACACTACCGCCCTGTGTCAGAGATTTAGGAGTTTCCCTAGACAATCAGCTAAGCTTCAAATCCCACATTAAATACTGCTAAAAGGGGGCTTCTTTAAACTCCAAACCCTCAAAAAACTGAAGCCCCTCCTCCACGCCCACGACTTCCGTACTGTTATGCAAACCACCATACTATCTAAAATCGACTATTGCAACTCCCTTCTCATAGGTCTCCCTGCCTCCACTATTAAACCCCTCCAAATCCTCCAAAATGCTATGGCTAGAATCTTAACAAACACCAGGAAAACTGACCACATCACTCCCATACTACAGGATCTCCACTGGCTCCCTATTTCCTACCGTTCCCAATACAAAACACTTACTATCCTCCATAACACATTATACAAAAACAACTCCCCCTGGCTTGAGGACATGCCACATTTCCGTCAAACTAATCGCCCCACCAGAAACACCCTCGCTGGCACACTTCAAACCCCTTCACTCAAAATTGGGCACCTTACCACTACCCGGGACAGAGCCTTCTCCATTGCGGGTCCCACCCTCTGGAACTCCCTTCCTGCTAAACTCCGCCTAGAACCGTCCCTGAGCCATTTCAAAAAAGGAATCAAGACATGGCTCTTTAAACAGGCATACCCCAACTCCTCCCAATCCTAGGCATTGTCATGTCTCGATCTTACTCAGCTCACGCTCAGCCTACACACCCCCTCCTCAACCTCCCTTTCGCCATCTCAACTCCCCCCGCTCCCTTACCTTCCCAGCTCCCCCCTTCTCCCTCACCATTCTAGCTCCCTCCCCCTCCCCAGCTCCCTCCCCCCCTGCTCCCTCCCCCCACCCTTCCCCAGCACCTTGCTGCCTCTCCCCTACCCCTCCCCTCTTTTCCTACAAACAGCCTTTCCTTGAAAGTGCCACTGCCTTAACGTCCTCCTATACCCCTACCCCCTCCTCTCCTTTCCCCCCCTCGCTCCCCCTCTCCCCTTCTCCCTGCCCCTGCATTTAATTTTAATTTTGTAAATAAGTTCATATGTTAATTTCTTAAGTGTAAATGCATCCTTAACATCCTGATGCATACCTACTCTTAACATGGATAATCATCATCCAGTTCGTTTTTCAAAGTTGTATCCCTGCTCGTTGACTCTCTCTATCCTGGTTCCTAGTTCATTGTAATATCGTTGACTCTCTCTATCCTCGTTCATTGTAATTTCCTTTCTCAGTTAATTGTGAACCGACATGATGTGTCCTACGAATGCCGGTATATAAAAATTGTTAAATAAATAAATAAATAAATAAATCTCACCTACTACCATCAGAAAGAGGCAAGAATTGAAACCGGCTACCGACTTTCTTCGGGCCGAAAACATCAGATATCGGTGGCTGTTCCCATTTGGGATGTGTTTTACTATAAAGGGGGAGCTGCACCGCATTAAGACTATGAAGGAAGCGTCGGGAGTCTTGCATGCCACGGGTTACCGGGGCTTTGAACCAGCCAGGGATGCGCCCACACCGCACAAATGACGAGAAGATTTCCCTAGATGGCAGAGGGTTTCTAAGGGTGACAAACGGCTGAGACGCAACACGGAGACCCCTCCATCGAATCAGGCACCCACCTGAAGATTTTAGACTGCGCATCTCGGCTCTACAATTGATAACAACAGTTGGTCGTTGAAGGATTTACTTTTTGATAATCTTTTCTAAGTGAGGGTTAAAAATTTGTAATGCAGCGCTTCGATTTCACAATAAGAGAACCCACTGGGAAAGTTTGAGTTACACGGATGGTTGTTTAGCTATTATCTTTGCTATAATTCTGATTTCATATAGGAGAATTCAGAAGCTTGCATTTATATTTGTTATATAATTGTTGTTTGCTTGGATGGAGTCACTCCGGGATGACTATTTCCTCCATAAATATCCTGACGGGAATGTCCGTTGAGATTCCTGTCATGTGGGTTCTGGTAAAGCGGGGGGGGGGGGGGGGGGGGGAGAGAGATTTTGGGGTCTGCAGGGAGGGAAATACTTCCATGCATTATATCAGGTATCATATCTTTTCAGAACAGCTTTCATTATTTATTTAGGCATCAAGCCCATTATGGGTCCTCACATACCCGATTATCATCTCAATAGCCTACCTCATTAAATGGCCATGCTAAATGTACTTACCCTTAATGTTAAGGGATTAAACTCTCCCTTCAAGAGGCACTGTCTTTTTTCTGAGTTGCAAACTAGGAAAACATCAATTGCATTTGTACAGGAGACACACTTGAAAAAGCGCTATGAACACTTACTTAAGAAGGCCCTATACCCAGCTCAATATTGGACACCCAGACCTCTGGCTCACAAGTACTTGGGGGTGGGTATCCTGATTTCCAAAGACCTGACATTTGAAGAGGTGGCTTGTCATCGGGACCCTGAGGGGCGTTACTTAATTCTCATTATCTCAATAGGGGGGATGAAATATACATTAGTTAATATTTACGCACCAAATCATGATCAGAAAGTGTTTTTACAGAGAATGCTACAGTTACTACAGCAATGTTCTGAGGGAAACCTAATTATTGGCGGAGATTTCAATCTCACAATCAACCCCTATTTAGATAATTCCCATAACGGGGGAGCATCCGCACGGAGGGACCGAGCAGCTTTTAAAAGCTTTATCTGTAGTTTAGATATTATTGATACTTGGAGACTCTGGCATCCCTCTACTCGTCAATACACATTTTATTCCAGGGCACACTCTTCCTATTCCAGAATTGACTACCTCGTAGTAACTAAAAGCTGTGTGAACATGATTCGGGACCCCCAGATACTTCCGATCACTTGGTCAAATCATGGCCCACTCACTTTACAATTTGATACTGGCCTTTATGATAAGGGTACTCAATTCTGGAAGCTTAACGAAAGTCTGCTAGAGAGTCTGGAGTTCTGCCAACAATTACAAGCTGATATTAAGGACTATATCCAGAATAATAATAAAGAAGGGATTTCTCCCATTACTTTATGGGATTGTCTTAAGGCAGTAGTTCAGGGGAAGTGTATAGTCAGAGGGGCCTATCTTAAAAAACAACGCACTAAAGATAAGATGAATACACTACATCATCTTCAGGAACTGGGCCATGTTCATGCACAGGGGGGGAACCCCAAGATTTTACTACAAATGGATAAATTACGGGCCCGTCTGGGGGAGCTAGAAGCAGCAGAAATAGCCCACAAACTTACTTTAACCAAACAAGTTTATTACGAGGGTGGAAACAAGGCCGGTAAACAACTGGCTCGACTGTTAAAAAAGCGTCAAATGCAAAATAACATCGTAAAAATAAAGGATGAAAATGGCCATATGTTGACATCCAATGCGGATATTTAATGTACGGGCTCCGCCCAAATTTTCTTGTTTTATTGTAAACCGATGCGATGTGTTGACGGACATCGGTATATAAGAGAATTTAAATAAATAAATAAATAAATAAATAAATAAAATATTCGTCAACGTTTTATTAGCTTTTACTCTGCCTTATATGCTAAGGATGTCAACATAGACCCAGGAGCAATAATCGACTATTTAGCAGACAATGCCTTGCCACAACTAGGTAAAGAGGCCCAAGAGGCTCTGGATAGGGACATCAATGGGGCCGAGGTACTATGGGCTATAAAGGATTTGAAAAATGGGAAGTCACCAGGTCTGGATGGTTATACCGCACTCTTTTACAAGAAATTTGCCAGTTCACTTATCCCTCTATTGGTATCTCTCTTTAATTCATTACAAGGGCAGACTTCGCTATCCTCCCTTGCCAACCTTGCAGGAGTCACGGTATTGGCTAAGCCGGGACGTGACCCTACCTTATGTGGATCGTACCGTCCCATATCGTTAATTAACTTAGATATGAAGATATTGGCAAAAATTCTGGCGCATAGACTCAACAATTATCTCCCTGAGTTGATACACTTAGACCAGTCTGGCTTTATATCTGGCAGAATGGCATCCGACAATGTCTGTAAAATTGCAGATTTAATGGGATGGACTAATTCGCAACAAATACCCCTCCTACTTTTAGCAATTGATGCGGAAAAAGCATTTGACTATGTCCACTGGCCATTTTTATTTCAAGCAATGAAAACTTTTCAATTTGGTGAAAAATGTATACGCTGGATACAAAAACTGTATGAATCCCCCTCGGCATGTTTGAAAATTAACGGCGGTTATTCTCTACCATTCCCAGTAGGTAGAGGTACACGCCAGGGGTGCCCTCTATCCCCTTTATTGTTTGCCATCTTTTTAGAGCCATTTGCCCATCACATTAGGAGTAACGACAGGATAAGTGGGGTTCAGGTGGGAGATTTTTCTTCTAAGTTATCCTTATTTGCGGACGATATTTTATTTACCGTTACGGATCCTGCTCAATCTCTGGTTGCTATCACTGAAGAAATATCGGCCTTTAGTGCAATATCTGGCTTCAAAATTAATTGGAAAAAATCAGAATTGTTAAATGTTTCAGCACCACAGAGCTTAGTTGAGTTACTACGTAAAACTCACCCTTTTAAATGGGCGAAAGACAAAATAAAATACTTGGGGATTTACATGGGAAATAGCAAATGTTGCTTACCTGATGTAACAGGTGTTCTCACAGGACAGCAGGATGTTAGTCCTCACAAATGGGTGACATCGAGGATGGAGCCCACCACGGAAAACTTCTGTCAAAGTTTAAACAGAACTTTGACTGGCCCCTACTGGGCATGCCCAGCAAGGTACTGACCCTGCAGCCAGCAGGGGTCTCCCTTCAGTCTGATGTTCAAAGCTACAGGCAGTGCCTAGAAAGTAAAAACAAAACAAACCCAACACCGCGGGGTGGCGGGCGGGTTTCGTGAGGACTAAATCCTGCTGTCCTGTGAGAACACCTGTTACATCAGGTAAGCAACATTTGCTTTCTCACAGGACAAGCAGGATGGTTGTCCTCACAAATGGGTGAGTACCGAGCTGAGGATGTCCTGACTTGCACCAAATGCACCCAATGACGTGCAACAGGCACTACAACTGGGGTGGAATTTGGTAAAGGGCATCCGCACCCTACCGGGAAGGTGGAAGGGTGTTGGTACATCACGTTGGAAAAAGGTTACGCAAGACAGATTGGCCGAAGATGGAGTCCTGTCTTCCAGCTTTGTCCAAACAATAGTGGGCTGCAAAGGTATGGAGAGAACTCCAGGTTGCAGCCTTGCAGATGTCAGGAAGCGGCACCGATCGAAGGTGTGCCACTGACGTAGCCATGGCCCTCACAGAGTGTGCTTTGACACGGTCTTGAAAAGGGATGCCCGCTTGCTCATAGCAGAAAGCAATGCAGTCCGCCAACCAGGAGGAAAGAGCCTGCTTACCCACAGGTTGTCCTAACTTGTTAGGATGGAAAGAGACGAATAATTGAGTGCTCTTCCTGTGAGAAACTGTACGGTCTAGGTAAAAGGCTAGAGCCCGTTTACAGTCTAGGGTATGCAGGGTCTGTTCTCCAGAGTTGGAGTGGGGCCTGGGAAAAAAGATAGGTAGTATGATGGATTGATTAATATGAAACTCAGAAACTACCTTAGGTAAAAATTTAGGGTGAGTGCGGAGTACCGCCCGGTCCTGCAGGAGCTTAGTGTAAGGCGGATAGGTAACTAGGGCCTGTAATTCACTAACCCTGCGAGCTGAAGTGATAGCCAAAAGGAATAACACTTTCCATGTGAGATACTTTAACTCACAGGAGTGCAGAGGTTCGAAAGGAGGTTTCATTAGACGACCAAGAACCAGATTAAGGTCCCAGGATGGGGCCGGAGGCCGTAAGGGTGGCTTCAGATGGAGCAAGCCTTTAAGAAAACGTGTTACTAGGGGTTGTACTGAAATAGGGACACCCTGTACACCTTTATGGAAGGCGGCTACCGCACTGACATGCATCCTAATGGAAGAGGTTTTAAGACCTGATTCAGAGAGATGCCATAAATAGTCCAAGAATTTGGAGATTGGACAGGAAAGGGGATCAAGGGACTGAGAAGTGCACCATGATGTGTACCTTTTCCATTTGTATGAGTAAGACTTTCTTGTGGAAGGCTTTCGTGAAGCTATCAGGACTCGAGAAACGGAATCTGAAAGGTTGAAAGGCTGAAGGACTAACCTTTCAACATCCATGCCGTCAGGGACAAGGCTTGGAGGTTGGGATGGAGGAGGCATCCGTCGTTTTGAGTGAGCAGATGCGGGTCCTTTCCCAGAGGAATGTGCCTGCGGATGGAGAGATCCTGGAGTATTGGAAACCATACTTGGCGTGGCCAGTAAGGTGCTATCAGGATCATGGTTCCTCCGTCCTGGCGTAGCTTCACGAGAGTCTTTGACACAAGAGGAAGTGGAGGGAATGCGTAGAGCAGACCGGTTGTCCACTTGAGGGAGAATGCATCCCTCGGCCGAGAGTGCTGGCTCCGAATGAGAGAGCAGTAATCGTCCACTTTGTGGTTCTGAGGGGACGCAAAGAGGTCTATGCGGGGAGAACACCACTTGTGAAACAGAGAGGTCGCTATCAGAGGATCGAGTGACCACTCGTGCGGTCGGAAGACACGGCTCAGCCGGTCTGCCAATACATTGTCTACTCCCGGCAGATAAGTGGCCCTGAGGTACATGGAGTGGGAGAGGGCTTCCGCCCAGATCTGCGCAGCTTCCTGACACAGAAGGAAGGAGCCTGTGCCTCCCTGCTTGTTTATGTACCACATGGCCAGGAAATTGATCTGGTGTTCGGCTTCCTCGTTGGACCATAACCCTTGGGTTTGAAAGTTGTCCACATGGGCTCCCCAACCGATGTGAGAAGCGTCGGTGGTTAGGATTACTTGCGGATCCGGTGGAAGAAAGGGTAAGCCCTGAAGGAGGTTGACCTGAGTCGTCCACCAGGTTAAGGATAGGCGCAGCGCTTGTGTGACTGTGACTATGGAGGACAGAGGCTGAAAAGCTTGAATCCATTGGTGTCGTAGAGTCCATTGTGTTACTCTCATGGCTAGTCGGGTCATGGGAGTGACTTGAACCGAGGATGCCATGTGTCCTAGGAGAATGAGGAACTGGCGAGCCGTGGCCGTATCTTGAGACTGGAGCTGGTGAGCTAGGGACATGAGAGTTTGGACCCGTTGAAGCGGAAGGTAGGCCTTTGCCTGTAAGGTGTCCAAGTCTGCCCCAATGAAAGATAAGGTTTGAGATGGGACGAAGCAAGATTTCTCGTAATTGACAAGAAACCCTAAGGAAAGGAGTGTGTTGATTGTCAATTGTAGGGAGGACCGGGCAATCTGAGGGGTGGAGGCCCTGATTAGCCAATCGTCCAGATAGGGGTATACGTGGACACCTTCCTTCCTGAGGAATGCTGCTACAACTACGAGGCATTTGGTGAAGACTCGTGGAGCAGATGCCAGACCGAAAGGTAGTACTCGGTATTGATAATGGTCGCGGCCTACTAGAAACCGCAGATATTTGCGATGGGATTGTGTTATCGCAATATGGGTATAAGCTTCCTTGAGGTCGAGGGAGCATAGCCAATCCCCTCTTTGCAGCAGAGGGAGTAACGTGCCCAGGGTTACCATCTTGAACTTTTCTTTTTGAAGGTACTTGTTGAGGGCCCGAAGGTCCAAAATTGGACGTAGCCCTCCTGACTTTTTTGGAATTAGGAAGTACCTGGAGTAAAATCCCTTGCCTCGTTGAGAGGGAGGGACAGGTTCTATAGCATTTGATTGCAAAAGAAGGGATACTTCCTGTTGTAATTGAGTCAAGTGGCTGGATAGACTCCATGCTTGAAGAGGCGGGGAGTCTGTCGGAAGAGTTATGAAATTGAGGTGGTAACCCTGTGCGATAATTGCCAGCACCCACTGGTCTGAGGTAATCCGTATCCAATGCTGCAAAAAGTGGCACAGACGACCCCCTACAGGGATGTGGGGGAGTGGGATATGGCATGTGCTCCGTATCGGGAAGTCAAAGGCCTGCCGCAGGCCCGGGAGGTGGGGCTACAGCAGGTCTTTGTTTCCGAGGTTGGCGTAGCTGAGGTCTGGTGGAGGATCGAGCCGGACGAGGCCTAGTCGACGGAGGGTAATAACGACGTGGCCGAAAGAATGACTTTTTAGAGTCCTTCTTAGGTGGTGGTTTGGAGGATACCTCAGATGGAACAGACGAAAGTTGTTTCAACGTCTCGTGGTGATCCTTCAATTCCGCCACAATCTGTTGAATCTGTTCTCCGAACAGATTGTCCCCCAAGCAGGGTAAATCGGCTAGACGATCCTGGACCTCTGGGCGAAGGTTGGATGATTTTAACCAAGCCCAACGTCTGGCTGAGATGGCAGTAGCTGAGACTTTCGTGGAAGCATCGAAGATATCGTAGGCCGTTCTGATCTCGTGCTTCCCAGCTTCAAACCTTTGTGAAGGAGGGCTTGAAGCTGTGGCTGGTATTGGTCCGGTAATGTGTCAGCGTAGTCCTGCATCTGTTTAAGGATAGCTCTGTTGTATTGAGTCATATAAAGTTGGTATGAAGCTATGCGAGATATCAACATAGCCCCATGATACACTTTCCTGCCCACACTATCAAGGAATTTGTTGTCCTTGATAGGGGGAGTGGAAGAGTGTGGTTTTAGGCGCTTGGCCTTCTTTTGCGCAGACTCAACTACAACAGAGCGATGATCCAGTTGAGACTTCTGAAATCCTGGTGCTGACTGAACGAGGTATGTTGAGTCAGCTTTTTTATTAACTGGTGACACAGATGAAGGTGATTCCCAGTTTTTCTTTAAAAGATCCAGAAATACCTGGTGAATGGGGATGGAAGCGATGATTTTTGGGGCATCCAGAAATTGGAGCAGCTCCATCATTTGGTGCCTGTCATCGGTCTCAGATTGCAGCTGAAAAGGCACAATTTCTGACATCTCCTTTACAAAATTTATAAAGGAGAGATCTTCAGGAGGAGATCGTTTTCTACTCTCTGTAGGAGATGGTGGGGATGGTAAATCTGTATCTGAAGATGTATCATCACCCCAGGTATCATAAGGATCATGTAGGGCTTGCAGTCCTGAAGGACCTGGTAGAGGATCCAAAGGCATCGATGGAATCGGTGCTGCAAGCGGAACTGTGAACGGCATCGAGGGCTTCGGGGGTACCGATGGAATCGGTGCCGATCTTGGAATCGATGGAGCCGAAGGATAAATCGGTGGAAAGGTATGTGAAGGCACCGATGGAACGACACCGGACGGGGGAATCCGGAACGGTGTTTCTCCTGTCGATGAATGTCCTTCCGGAGATGATGGTGTAGTCGGTGCTACTGGAATCACCGATGGAAGGGCGCGCATGAGTGCCTCCATACGATTTAGTATCGGTGCCAACGCTTCCACTAGAGGCTCGGTGGTCGGTTCCCTCCTCGGTGGCAGAGTCGGTGCTGAGGTCGGTGCCTGAGGCGGTGCCGGAATCGGTGCCGGAGGCGGTGCCGGTGGAGGCTGGAATCTTCGCATCGCATTCTCGATGGCCTCCTGGACCAGCCGGTCCAGTTCTGCCCGGAGACCAGGGGTAACCATACCCGGCTCGACGGGAGAGGGAGGCTGAGGCAGGGCCGGAAGTACCACCGTAACCGGTGGGATCACAGCCCCCGCACCCCGGGAGGGTGAGGGTTTCCTCGGTGCCTGCGAACGAGACGTGGACGGTGCCAGGTCTGACCGAGGCTTTTTCGTCGGTGGCTCGGCCTGTTCAGAGGTCGATGGTTGTGGATCCTCGACGGGCCGAGACTTGTGCCGTCGATGGCGATGCTTATCCTTCCGATCTCCTCGACCATCCGGGGAGGGGACAGGAGTCGACGGCCGAGAAGTCATCGGTGGAGGACGGTCACCGGAGGGTTGACGATGGTGGTGCAACTTCGATGGTGCCGGTTCCGATGACGTCGATGCTATCGATGGCGTTGGGGTGGGTGCATGGAAGAGGAGCCCCATCTTCTCCATCCTGGCTTTACGACCCTTAGGTGTCATTAGGGCACATTTAGTGCAAGTCAGGACATCATGCTCACTTCCCAAACATAGAACACAGACCCGATGGGGATCTGTGATTGACATAGTCCGGGTGCAATCCGGACAACGACGGAACCCCGTCGCCATGGCCTAGGGCCAAATTTAGCCGCGGGATTGGTAAGTGCCAACAGGCCTCTAGGGCCAAAATCGACGGCAGTCGATGAAAATCGGCAAAAAACTTACCGGCTTTCGCGGAGGTGACAAAAATTTGTCGAAGGGAGACCCCTGAGGGGCAAATTTTCTTCGGAAAGAAAAAAACCGAATTCCTGTCAGGAACGTGGTAAGAGAGCTCCTTTCACCGCGTGGCAACTGCTGCGCGGAAAAAAGAAGACTGAAGGGAGACCCCTGCTGGCTGCAGGGTCAGTGCCTTGCTGGGCATGCCCAGTAGGGGCCAGTCAAAGTTCTGTTTAAACTTTGACAGAAGTTTTCCGTGGTGGGCTCCATCCTCGATGTCACCCATTTGTGAGGACAACCATCCTGCTTGTCCTGTGAGAAAATAAAGATCTGTTTCAGCTAAACTACCCTCCCCTTATGGCAAAAATTTATAAAGATCTGTAAGAATGGGATAGGTACCATATTTCTTGGCTTGGTCGGTTAGCGGTTATAAAAATGAATATAATGCCGAGGTTATTATATTTATTCCAAACTTTGCCCATATTAATCCCAAAAAAAGGTACTAGACAAATGGCAGAATAGGCTCTTCAGATATATCTATGGAATGCGAAAAGGCCTAGAATAGCAAGGGCTACCCTCTATTTACCTCGGTCACAGGGGGGTCTGGGAATGCCAAACCTGCACTACTAGCTTGGGGCGGCACAGCTTAAAGCAGCCGTAGAGTGGCACAATAATAAGAGACAGAAGCCCTGGGTGAGATTGGAACAGGCTATAACTGGCTCTTTACCCCTAACAGCAACGTTATGGCAAAAAGGTAGCACAGGTTTGGGAGCGATGGAGGCCTACTTTATTAAGGAGCCGATCTTTTTCCTAAGTACACATTTGTTTCACCACCTTTCTTTTCTCCCAGCCTTAGAAGCTCAGAATTTTGCTAGTTGGAAAAAAAGGGGCATTTATCAGTTGGCACAGCTGTGGGAACCTGGGAGGATAGTGCCATTTTCAGTCCTACAGGAAAGGTATCAATTAGGTCCTAAAGAGTTCTTTAAGTACTTACAGGTTAGGCATTTTATTTCTCAAAAACAGATTATGGGAGACTTGATGTTGGGTAGCCCTCTGATTGAAACTTTATGTACACATGCGGACAAAGTTACTAAGCATATTTCGAAACTTTATCGGCTGTTATCTGGGGAATTCTCCGTGACGGCTCCGTACGTAACAGCTTGGGAACGGGACTTACAGGAGAACTGGACACTTGAAGAGTGGAAAAAAGTTGCCCAGGGAATGGGTAGAGGGGTTAATCTCAGCGCAACATATTGAAAATGGATACAAACTCTTATATAGGTGGTACGAGACCCCAGTGCAACTTAGTCATATAAATTCAAAGCATAAAGGACACTGCTGGAAACTTTGTCAGGAGAGGGGAACATTTTACCATATGTGGTGGACTTGTGCTAAAGTCCAGAAGGTGTGGGTGGACGTATCCTTATGGCTGACCAATATATTCGGTAACACGGTGTCACTTACTCCTTCTCAGGCTCTGCTAAATCAAGATAACCCAGACAAGTCGTCTTTTTATAATCTTTTTATTACATACGTAGTGACTGCAACTAGGTGCGCGTTAGCGCTACATTGGAGGGACTCCCAGGTCCCATCTATACAGGAAATACAGAAACAGGTATGAGACATGCATACCCTAGGGAAAATAACAGCGCATAAACATAAGACCGTGGTTAAATTTGCAAAAATCTGGAAGAATTATGAGGATTGGATGGCCACTCACGCCTTGTAACTGGGTCATTTTGATACATACAATGTACTTTATGCTTCTTGGAAGGGTGGCGAACTTAGGGTATACTTTTGATCCTCCATGAGCATTACTCACATCAGCTTGATGACCAATAAATATAAGAATGGGCTATGTATGGGACGCTCTATGCTACTAAGTTGTTTCAGGCCTAAAGTTACATTTTTGTACCTATACCTGATATAAACCTGGTGCAAGCATTATTGCTTAATTAGCATGAGGAAGTGGGGGGGAGGGGAGAGTTCATGAGGGGTAATGCTAAGTGCTGTTATGCTCAGTTTAGTTATTAATTCATATTAAGTATAGCTGTATCATATTGTGAGATAAATATCGTTATCATTTATATGTTGAATTGTGACTCCCTGGTTTCTGTACCACGGGACTTTATGGCAAAAATGGCAATGTATGTATCTTATTGTTTGTGAAACCCCAATAAAATAAATATACAAATTAAAAAAAAACCCCCAAAAAAAACCTTGTTCAGGTACATTCAAGGTAAAAAGCCTGTGGGGAAACCAGTTGAACCATTAAATGATCAAAGGGTAAAAGGGACATTTAGGGATGACAAAGTCATAGCAGAGAGACTAAATAAATTCTTTGTTTCAGTATTCACTGAAGAAGATGTACGAGATAAACCCATGCCAGAAATGATATTCAAAGGTGATGATTCAGAAGAATTGAAACAAATCTCAGTGAACCTGGAAGATGTACTAGGGCAAATTGGCAAACTAAAGAGTAGCAAATCACCTGGACCAGATGGTATACATCCCAGAGTGCTGAAAGAACTGAGAAATGAAATTGCGGACCTGCTATTGGAAATTTGTAAACTATCAGTAACATCATCTATGATACCTGAAGACTGGAGGTTGCCAATGTAATGCCAATTTTTAAAATGGGCTCAAGGGGATGATCCTGGAAACTACAGACCAGCAAATCTGACGTCTGTGCCAGGCAAAATGGTAGAAAATACCATAAAGAATAAAACTGCTAAACATATAGATAAGTATAGTTTAATGGGACAAAGCCAACATTGATTTAACCAAGGGAAGTCTTGCCTCACAAATTTGCTACATTTTTTGAGGGAGTAAATAAACATATGGATTAAGGTGAGCCAGTTGGTATAGTGTTATTTGGATTTCCAGAAAGCATTTGACAAAGTCCCTCATGAAAGACTTCTTAGGAAATTAAAAAGTCATGGGATAGGGGCAGTGTCCTATTATGGATTGCCAACTGGTTAAAAGAAAAGTAAGGCTAAATGGTAAATTTTCCCAATGGAAAAAGGTGAATAGTTGACTGCCCCATGGATTTGTTGTGGAACCATTACTTTTTAATTTATTTATAAATGACCAGGAAATGAGAACAAATGAGGTGATCATATTTGCCGATGACACAAACATTATTAAAACTTGTTAAATCGCAAGGGGATTGTGAGAAATTGCTAGATGACATTGCAAAACTGGGAGACTGGGCATCCAAACGGCAAATGAAATTTAATGTGGACAAGTGCAAAGTGATGCACTTAGGGAAGAGTAACCCAAATCATAACAACATAATGCAAGGTTCCACATTAGGAGTCACCACTCAGGTATAGGATCTAGATGTCATCGTTGAAAATACATAAAATATTCTGCTCAGTATGCAGCAACAGCCAAGAAAGCAAATAGAATGCTAGGGATTATTAGGAAAGGAATGGAAATTAAAACAGAATATCACAATGCCCCTGTATTGCTCCATGGTGCAACTTCATCTTGCGTACTGTGTGAAGTTCTGGTCACCACATCTCAAAAAATATATAGCAGGGGCGATCCGGGTAACTATAGACCAGTGAGCCTGACTTCAGTGCCGGGAAAAATAGTGGAAACTATTCTCAAGAACAAAATTGTAAAGCATATAGAAAGACATGATTTAATGGAACATAGTCAACATGGATTTACCCAAGGGAAGTCTTGCCTAACAAATCTGCTTCATTTTTTTGAAGGGGTTAATAAACATGTGGATAAAGGTGAACTGGTAGATGTAGTGTATTTGGATTTTTAGAAGGCGTTTGACAAAGTCCCTCATGAGAGGCTTCTACGAAAACTAAAAAGTCATGGGATAGGAGGCGATGTCCTTTCATGGATTACAAGCTGGTTAAAAGACAGGAAACAGAGAGTAGGGATTAAATGGTCAATTTTCTCAGTGGAAAAGGGTAAACAGTGGAGTGCCTCAGGGATCTGTACTTGGACCGGTGCTTTTCAATATATATATAAATGATCTGGAAAGGAATACGACGAGTGAGGTTATCAAATTTGCAGATGATACAAAATTATTCAGAGTAGTTAAATCACAAGCAGACTGTGATACATTGCAGGAGGACTTTGCAAGACTTGAAGATTGGGCATCCAAATGGCAGATGAAATTTAATGTGGACAAGTGCAAGGTGTTGCATATAGGGAAAAATAACCGTTGCTGTAGTTACACGATGTTAGGTTCCATATTAGGAGCTACCACCCAGGAAAAAGATCTAGGCATCATAGTGGATAATACTTTAAAATAGTCAGCTCAGTGTGCTGCAGCAGTCAAAAAAGCAAATAGAATGTTAGGAATTATTAGGAAGGGAATGGTTAATAGAACGGAAAATGTCATAATGCCTCTATAATCGCTCCATGGTGAGACCACACTTTGAATACTGTGTACAATTCTGGTCGCCGCAACTCAAAAAAGATATAGTTGCGATGGAGAAGGTACAGAGAAGGGCAACCAAAATGATAAAGGGGATGGAACAGCTTCCCTATGAGGAAAGGTTGAAGAGGTTAGGGCTGTTCAGCTTGGAGAAGAGACGGCTGAGGGGGGATATGATAGAGGTCTTTAAGATCATGAGAGGTCTTGAATGAGTAGATTTGACTCGGTTATTTTCACTTTTGAATAATAGAAGGACTAGGGGGCATTCCATGAAGTTAGCAAGTAGCACATTTAAGACTAATCGGAGAAAATTCTTTTTCACTCAACGCACAATAAAGCTCTGGAATTTGTTGCCAGAGGATGTGGTTAGTGCAGTTAGTGTAGCTGGGTTCAAAAAAGGTTTGGATAAGTTCTTGGAGGAGAAGTCCATTAATAGCTATTAATCAATTTTACTTAGGGAATAGCCACTGCTATTAATTGCATCAGTAGCATGGGATCTTCTTAGTGTTTGGGTAATTGCCAGGTTCTTGTGGCCTGGTTTTGGCCTCTGTTGGAAACAGGATGCTGGGCTTGATGGACCCTTGGTCTGACCCAGCATGGCAATTTCTTATGTTCTTAGAATTAAAAAAGGTACAGAGAATGGCGACCAAAATGATAAAGGAGGTGGAACAATTCCCCTATAAAGAAAGGCTGAAGAGATTAGGACTCTGCAGCTTGGAGAAGAGATGGCTGAAGGGGATATGGTAGAGGTCTATAAAATAATGAGTGGAATGGAATAAGTGAACAGTAATCAGTTATTTACTCTTTCAAAAAGTACAGAGGCCAGGGGACACACAATGAAGTTACTAAGTAATAAATTTAAAACTAATAAGAGAAAATATTTTTTTACTCAATGCATAATTAAGCTCTGGAATTTGTTGCCAGAGGATATGGTGAAAGCTATTACTGTAGCTTCGTTTAAAAAAGGTTTAGACAAGTTCCTGGTGGAAAAGTCCATTAACCAATATTAAGGCAGAGTTGCAAAAATCCAGTGCTTATTCTTGGGATAAGCAGCTTGGAATCTATCTACCCCTTGGGATCCTGCCAGGAAGTTATGACCTGGCGTGGCCACTGTTGGAAACAGGATACTGGGCTTGATAGACCTTTGGTTTCACCCAGTATGGCAAGTCCCATGTTCTTATGACCATGATTGCTGTCAAAGCAAAGCTAAACGTAGCAAGATCTGAGCTCTTGGTTGCAATTCAAGATTCAGGAAATGGGCAGGAGGGTAAGAAAGGACTTGGTAAGGGTGAGAAGAGAGTGAGAAAGGTAACCAAATGTTGCAGGCCTTACATTAAAAAAAAAAAATTAACTTTGAGGAAGGGGAAATGGGGTTGAAGGCTTTTCAGGCTTAAAGTGCACAACATTTAATATTCATTTTGTGGGTGCTGGCGATTGAGCCATGAAGCCTGCTCAGGAATTTGTTTTCTGGTAATCATTGCTTGGTGATATTCTTTGAATATTGCTAGTTATGTCAAAGTAATCTGGGAGCATATTCCCAGATAATTTCACACCTCCTCGGGCCCACGTTGCGACATAACTGAATAACTTAGTCTACTAACTTCAAATATCAGAATTAGCTGAATAAGTTATTCAGCTATCTCAGCTTCACTCTAGAATGTCTCCAAAACACCCCTACTTTATCCAGCTAAATTTTATCCGGTTAACTTATCCAGCTAAAATTTAGATGGATATCCTCCTTGATCTATCTACCACATTTGACATTGTTATTCACCACCTATTCCTTGATACTCTTACCTGTCTTGGTTCTCTTCTTAGCTCTCCCATAGCACTTTTAGTATTTCTTCTGGCGGATCCTCCTCTATTACCATCCCACTATTAATTGGTGTGCCTTAGGGATCTGTTCTAGGCCCTCTTCTCTTTGTATACTGTTTCCCCTGGTGCTCTGCTTTCCTCCTCTTTATGCTGATTCCCAGATTTACCTCTCTACTCCAGAAATGTCATCAGGAATCCAAGCACAGATCTCAGCTTGCTTGTCTGACATTGCTGCCTGGATGTCCCACCACCTCCTTAAACTCAACATGGCCATGGCAGAGCTCCTTTTCTTTCCCCCTAAGCCCAATTCATCGCTAGCTTCTTTCTCTATTTCTGTGGATAATACTGTAATCCTCCCAGTCCCCTCAGCCCATAACCTTGGAGTCAACTTCAACTTTTCTCTCTCCTTTTCTACACATATCCAAAACACTATTAAAATGTGCAGCTTCTTTCTAAATATCACATCACCAAAATCCATTCTTTCCTTTCTGAACAGTCTACCAAAACTCGTATCCACACTCATCACCTCTCACTTAAGACAACTGCATCTGCTCCTTACAGGTCTCCCAGAGAGACATTTCTCTCCACTATAAGGGAGGGTGTGATATTTGTTCTAGTACTCACAAATGAGGGAAAATGTCTCTAATGTCCAGGTAGATGCCCATTTGAGCAACACTGATGATCAGACAGCATGGTTTGATATCGCAAATAAGATACAGAGAAATCATACGAAGATCCAAGTTTTGAATTTCAAAAATACTGATTTTGTCAAAATGGGGATGTTCCTGGAAGAAGAACAAAGACTGGGAGATAATGGGCAAGGTGGAACAACAGTGGACTAAATTAAAAGAAGCTATTACAAAGGCAACAAGTCTATATGTTAGAAAAGTAAACAAAAAAAAAAAAAGAAACCAATCTGGTTCTCAAAGGAGGTGGCTGAAAAAACAGATGCAAAAAGAACAGCATTCATGAAGTATAAAGGATCCCAAAAAGAGGAAGTTAGGGAAGAATACCTGGTGAAACTAAGGGAGATGAAGAAAGAAATCAGGAATTAAAAGATCAAGAGGAAGAAAGGACTATTAAAGAGGTAAAGTGAGAAGACAATATTTTTCAGATATATCAGAGAAAGAAGAGAGGCCAGAAGTGATACAGTGAAACTGAAAGGTGCCGAGGAGCAATGTGTGGAGAGAAATGAAGAAATGGCAGAAATATTAAACAAATACTTCAATTTGGAGTTCACTAAAGATGACCCTGGATAAGGACCGTTGCTGGTAAACAAGGCTGGTCCTGAGGTAACAAGGATTCAGCAGGGGAAGGTCCTGTCAGACAAATCTGATTGATTTTTTTTTATTGGGTGACTAGAGCAGTAGTTCTCAACTGGTGTGTCGCCAAGAACACGCAGGTGTGTCGCCACACTTCCCGGTCCCCCGCTAACCCAGCTGCTCCCCAGTCCTCCTCCGCCCGGGCTTAAAATGCTGTCAGCCCGGGCAGAACAGGTGGAGTTAGCGGCACCAGCATGGTCTCTTCTTTCCGCCCCCCCCGCAACACGGAAGAGGAAGTGGTGAGCAGCGGGTGCAAGTGCGGGAAGAAGAGACCATGCTAGTGTGGTCAGTGTCAGCCTGCAGAACAGAAGAGAGGCGCGGCCTGAGGGATGAACAGCGCGGTGTGCAGAAAAATGAAGAAGTTCTTGGAGGAGAAGTCCATTACCTGCTATTAAGTTCACTTAGAGAATAGCCACTGCCATTAGCAATGGTAACATAGAATAGATGTAGTTTTTGGGTACTTGCCAGGTTCTTATGGCCTGGATTGGCCACTGTTGGAAACAGGATGCTGGGCTTGATAGACCCTTGGTCTGACCCAGTATGGCATTTTCTTATGTTCTTAACCCCCGCGGCCAATGGGACTCCTTGCTCCGCCAGGGCTGAAAATGAAGGAGGTTAGGGTTGGGAGGAGGCTGCTGCTGCCGCTAGTTCCGGGGAGGGAGGGAGAGAGAGCGAGTGAATGAGCAAGCAAGCATGTGTGTTTGGGATCCTGTGTGTGCATATATGTGTGTGTGTGTGTGAGACAGCATGTATGTGAATGATTGAGAGCCTGTATATTTGAAAGAGAGTATGTCTGTGATTGAGAGCCTGCCTTTGAGAGAGAGAGCATGAATGTAAGTTTACGATTGGGAACCTGTATGTGTAAGTTTGTGATTGAAAACCTGTTTGTGTGAAAGAGTATGTGTGTATGATTGAGATCCTTTGTGTGTGTGAGAGAGATCATGTGTATGTATGATTAAGAGCCTGTGTGTATAAGTAAGAGAGAGCATGTATGTCTGTGTGTGATTGAGAGCTGGTTTAAATGAGGGAACATGTGAGTATGTGATTGAGAGTCTGTGTGTAAATGAGAGAAAGAGAGAGAGCATGTTTGTAAGCATGTGAATGATAGTCTGTGTGTGAGAGAAAAAGACAGCATGTATGTGTGTGATTGAAAACCTGTGTAAGTGTGAAAAGATAGACAGCATGTGTGTAAATGTGTAATTAAGAGCCTATATAAGTGAGAGAAAAAGCATGTGTATATGTGAGTGACTGAGAGCATGTGTGTATAGGTGTGTAATTGAGAGCCAGTGTGAGAGAGAGCGCTGGTATGTGACTGAGAGATAGGAGAAAGTTCCAAGCAAACCACCCCTCCTCCTGCTAATTCAAAACAATCTCAGGAGACCTGGATATCAAACGTTCCCAGGTATGCAGAGGAAAAACATTTTTGTACCCTTATTTTTTCATTACTTGGTCTTTGTGTCTGCTATTTTGAAATATTTTATTGGTATCTAGAATTTATGAGTTTTTAATTATTGGATATTCCACTCATCAGCTGTTTCAAAATAATCTGTTCTTTTTGTTAGTATGGTTTTACTGCTACTGATTTTATATTTCTTGATTTGTTTTATAAGGATGGGTGATGTTTCTTTTTTTCCTTTGTTGCACTGCATACAGAGACTTTGGCTTGTTGCAGTTTCCAATTCAGTTTTTTCTGCATGCTTCTAGTTATGCATTTTGGTCTCTTTATTCCTTGTTAGGTGAAGGTCAGCAAATGTGATTTAGGTGAGGTTTTCTGCTGGCGTGTAGTTTCTGAGTAGGGCTCTATAGCAGCCTGACTTGGTCCGTTTTCCTAATAGGAGATGTATTGGTGTCTTAAGGCCTGGTGTAATATTTTCAGTGTTGCCTTTTCTTAGGTAAGGTGGTTACTGTTTAGGTGCTGGAAATTGGTGCTGTTTTGGTGTGGGATGTTTACTATTTATGCAGTTTCTATTCAGACAGAATACGTATCTTTTCCTTGTCATTTTAAACAATAAAAATAATTACCGGACCTTTACTTTTTATTTCCGCCGTGAATTGTGATGAGCAGTGTGTCACACATGTGAGCGTGGACTGTCAGGTGTGTCACGATGGGAAAAAGGTTGAGAACCAGTGGACTTGAGAACTGGATCAAGGAAAAGTGCTCAATGCAATCTACTTGGATTTCAGCAGAGCTTTTGATATGGTCCTGCATAGGAAGCTTGTGAATAAAATGACAAGCTTGGGAAATGAGCACTAAGGCGTTGGCATGGATTACAAACTGGTTGACCGATAGCAGACAGTGTGTAATGGTAAATGGAACCTACTCTGAAGAGAAAACCGTGTTAAGTGGAGTGCCACAGGAATCGGTATTGAGACTGGTTCTTTTCAATATCTCTGTGAGCGACATTGCGGAAGGGATAGAAGGTAAAGTTTGTCTATTTGCAGATGTTACTAAGATCTGCAACAGAGTGGACACGCCTGAAGGAGTAGAGAGAATGAAAAGTGATTTAGGAAACCTTGAAAAGTGGTCAAAGATTTGGCAGCTGGGATTCAGTGCCAAGAAGTGCAGAGTCATGCATCTGGGATGCGGTAATCCGAAAGAGTTTTACGTGATGGGAAGTGAAAGACTGATGTGCACAGACCAAGAGAGGGATCTTGGGGTAATAGTGTCTGGCAATCTGGAGATGGTGAAGCAATGTGACAAGGCAATAGCTAAAGCCAAAAGAATGCTGGGCTGCATAGAGAGAGGAATAACCATCAAGAAAAAGGAGGTGATAATGCCTTGTACAGATCCTTGGTGAGGCCTCACCTGGAGTATTACGTTCAGGTCTGGAGCTCGAATCTCAAAAAGGATAGAGACAGGATGGAAGCGGTCCAAAGAAGGATGACTAAAATGCTGTGGGGTCAGGACTGGAAGACTTATGTGGACAGGCTGAAGGATCTAAATATGTAAACCCCAGAAGAAAGGAGGTACAGGGGAGATGCGATACAGATCTTCAGATACCTGAAAGGTTTTAATGATGTACAAACTTTAACCCTTTTCCAATGGAAAGGAAACAGTAGAACTAGGGTCACAAAATGAAATTCCAAGGAGGACTACTCAGAACCATCAGGAAATATTTCTTCATGGAGAGAGTGGTGGATGCCCAGAATGCCCTTCCTGAGAAGGTGGTGAAGACAAAAACAGTCAAAGAATTCAAAGGGGCATGGAATAAACACTGTGAAGCCCTAAAGGCTAGAGGATGGAAATAAAGAAAAGGGTACATGTGGGTAACTTGCTGATGCAGCAGTTACTACCCTTAACCAATAAGCCTTGATGCTTTTGATGCAATTGCAACATTGCTCTCCACTTCAACTGCAGGGGGAAAAGGGGAATTGGATTTAGACAACCACCAACAAGGGCCCTGATTTTTATTGTCCAAGGAACTGATAAGCAAGGGGGTAACTTGCACGGGGCAGTAGTTACTACACTTAACAGAAGGCATGGGATTACTATCCTTAACCAATAAGCCTTGATGCTTTTGATGCAACATCTCTCTCTCCACTTTGTGGGGGGGGGGGCATTGAGAGGGCAGAACAAGGGATTGGATTCAGACGACAACCTACACAAGTCCTGACTTTTATGGTAAGAGTACTGATATGAAAACAGAAAGGAAAAAGCAAAAGACTGCTTCTAAGACCAAGTCCATAAGTAAAGCATGTCAAGCAGCACTGTCTAAATTTTCAAGAAGGCTCATCAACCAGTAAAAATGTTGCTAACAGTACATTTTTTCTAGGTTATCATAAGGCTTGGGGATAACTGCATGGAGCGGCAGTTGCTACCTTTAAGAGAAACATGGGAGTAACCTGCATGGCATGGCAGATACTACCATAAGAAGCTTGCATGGCAGACTGAATGGACCATTTGGTCCTTTTTCACCATCATTACTATGTTTCTATTCAAAATTCAGCTGCACACTTTTTTTTTTGCCACAGTTGCTACACCCATTTAACTCCTTTTCTCAATTCACTACATTGGTTCCCTATCTGTCCCCACATACAGTTCAAGCTCCTCTTACTCACCTATAAGAACCTTCACTCAGTAGCGCTTCACTACCTCCCTTCTCATACACTCTACTCATCAGGCAAATCACTATCTATGTCCTTCTCCTCTACCGACAATTCCTTACCGTGTTTTCCATCTGGCTGCATCATATGCTGGGAATAGACTTCCTGAGCAGCTGCCTCATGCTCCCTCTCTTGCCTTATTTCAATTCCATCTAAAAGCCCACCTTTTTGATGCTACTTTTAAATCTTAACTGATTGTCTCACTTGCAGCCTCATTAATTTTTAACCATTTCTTAATAAATTAAATTTCCAAAGTCCCTTTTGCCCTGTATGTTTGTCTTGATTAGACTGTAAGCTCTACTAAGAAGCAATTGTCTCTTATATGTTAAGAACATAAGAATATAAGATATGCCATACCGGGTTAGGCCAAGGGTCCCATCAAGCCCAGTATCCTGTTGCCAACAGTGGCTAATCCAAGTCACAAGTACCTGGCAAGTACCCAAACATTAAAAAAAATCTTAAGCTACTATCGATTATTAATTAATAGCAGTTTATGGATTTTTCCTCTAGGAACTTATCCAAACCTTTTTTAAAGCCAGAGCTTAACTATGCGTTAAGTGAAAAAGAATTTTCTTCGATTTGTTTTAAATGAGCTGCTTGCTAACTTCATGAAGTGCCTCCTAGTCCTTCTATTATCTGAGAGTGTAAATAACTGATTTACATTAACTTGTTCAAGTCCTTTCAGGATTTTGTAGACCTCTATCATATCCCGCCTCAGTTGTCTCTTCTCCAAACTGAACAGTCCTAACTTCCTTACCCTTTCCTCATAAGGCAGCCTTTCCATGCCACTTATTTTGGTCGCCCTTCTCTGCACTTTCTCCAGTGCAACTATATCTTTTTTGAGATGCTGCAACCAGAATTGCACCTAGTATTCAAAATGTGGTCTCACTAAGGAGCGATCCAGAGGCATTATGACATCCATTGTTTTATTTGCCATTCCCTTAATAATTCCCACATTCTGTTTGCTTTTTTGATTGCCACAGCACACTGAGCCGACGATTTCAATGTATTATCCACTATGACACCAAGCTCTCTTTCCTGGGTGGTAACTCCTAAGATAGAACCTAACATTGTGTAACTACAGCAAGGGTTACTTTTCCCTATATGCATCAGTTTGCAATTGTTCACATTAAATTTCATCTGCCATTTGGAAGCCCAATCTTCCAGTCTCACAAGGTCCTCCTGCAAATTATCACAATTCACTTGAGTTTTAACTATTCTGCATAATTTTGCTTCATCTGCAAATTTGATCACCTCACTCGTTGTACCACTTTCTAGATCATTTATAAATATGTTAAAAAGCACCGGTCCAAGTAAAGATCACTGAGGCACTCCACTTTTACCTTTTTCCACTGTGAAACCAGACCATTTAATCCTACTCTCTGTTTCCTGTCTTTTAACCAACTTGCAATCCACAAAAGCACATCGCCTCCTATCCCATGACTTTTTAGTTTTCTTAGAAGCCTCTCATGTGGAACTTTGTTGAACGCCTTCTGCAAATCAAAATACCTCACATCTACCGGTTCACCTTTGTCCATGTTTCTTCAACCCTTCAAAAAAATGTAGGAGATTTGTGAGGCAAGGCTTGGGTAAACCATGCTGGCTGTGACCCATTAAGCCATGACTATCTAAATGTTTATGATTTTATTCTTTATAACAGTTTCCACGATGTTTCCTGGCACTGAAGTCAGGCTCACTGGTCTATAGTTTCTTGGATAACCCCTGGAGCCCTTTTTAAATATCAGGGTTACATTGGCCATCTTCCAATCTTCAGGTACAATGGATGATTTTAATGATAGGTTACAGATTAATTGAAATATGTCTGAAATTTCATTTTTTAGTTTTTTCAGAACCCTGGGGTGTATGCCATCTGGTCCAGGTGATTTACTACTTTCCAATTTGTCAATATGGCCTATCACATCTTCCAGGACAATGATTTGGTTCAGTTCATCTAAATCATCACCCTTGAAAACTGTCTCCAGAATGGGCATCTCCCCAACATACTCTTCAGTAAACACCGAAGCAAAGAAATCATTTAATCTTTCCGCAATGGTCTTATCTTCCCTAAGTGCCCCTTTAACCTCTTGATCATTTAACGGTCCAACTGACTCCCTCACAGGCTTTCTGCTTCAGATATATTTTTTAAAGTTTTTATTGTGAATTTCTGCCTCTACAGCCACTTTTTTTCAAATTCTCTCTTAACCTGTCTTATCAATGTCTTACATTTAACCTGCCAGTGCTTATGCTTAATCCTATGTTCTTCTGATGGATCCTTCTTCCAATTTTTGAATGAACTTATTTTGTTAAAATAGCCTCTTTCACCTCACTTTTTAGCCATGCTAGCAATCATTTGACCTTCCCTTCCACCTTTCTTAATGTGAGGAATACATATGGATTGTGCTTCTAGGATGGGGTTTTGTTGTTTTTTTTGTTTGTTTTTTTAACAATGTCCATGCCTGTTGCACACTTTATCTTTGTGGTTGCGCCTTTCAATTTTTTTTTTTAAACTATTTTTCTCATTTTATCAAAGTTTCCCTTCTGAAAGTTTAGTGCTGCAGGCGTGGATTTACTTACTGTCCCCCTTCCAGTCATTAATTCAAATTTCATCATATTATGATCACTATTGCTGCATACTTCAAATAGCGCTATAGAATGCTACAAGAGGTCTCCACAGTAGTCATAATCAGTTGTGGTTCCTACATGAAATGTGAAACACAGGGAATTAGTAACTGAAGCCAATGCATGATCAGGAGGCAGGGAAAACTGAGGACCGAAGCAAACATCTGATCTTAAAGACAAAAGGAACTTGGAAAAGACAGGGAGTTAAAAAGTAAGCAAGTGGGAAGAAGGGTGCAGGAGTGAGTTTGATCTGAGCAAAATGGTATACACTGGATACTCTAAGAAACCTCACAAAAATTACATTAAAGACAGTTCAGACCAATGAGGAAACAAAGCAATTCAACACACTAAGGAGATGGGGGGGAGGGGAGAGAGGAATTGGACTGAGATGACAACCAACACAGGGATCTGACTTTTACAGTTTGGAGTACTGATCCACAGATATAAAGAAAAAAGCAAAGAACTGCTTCTAGGGCCAAGTCCATAAGCAAAGCACATCAAGTAACACTGCATGATTTTTCAAAAAGGCTCATTACCCAGTAAAAATACTGCTAGCAGTAATTTTTTTTATTGGTTATCATATGGCTCGGGGGTTAGGGAAGTGAAGGGAGTGGACAGTGGAGTGCCTCAGGGATCTGTATTGGGACCCTTACTTTTCAATCCTACCTAATAAACGAAGCTTGACCGACGTGCCGCAAATGCGCAGTAGAGAGCAGCTCTACCGCGCATGCGAGCACGTCGGTCACAGTGTGCCTCTTAAAAATAAAAATGGCGCTGTAGGAGCGGCGGCCCGAAGACCCGGAGCGGCAGGAGCGGCGGCCCGAAGACCCGGAGCGGCGGGAGCGGCGGCCCGAAGACCCGGAGCGGCGGGAGCGGCGGCACCGGCCCGAAGACCTGGAGCGGCGGCGGCGGCCTGAAGACCCGGAGCGGCGGCGGCACCGGCCCGAAGACCCGGAGCGGCGGCAGCGGCGGCCCCGGCCCGAAGACCCGGGCAGGAGCGGCGGCAGCGGCGGCCCGGAGCGGCAGGAGCGGCGGCCCGAAGACCCGGAGCGGCGGCGGCATGCGCGCGAGGGAGGGACAGACTTCCAGGAAGTCTGTCCCTCCCTCGCGCGCATGCCGCCGCTGCCGCTCCGGGTCTTTGGCGGAGATCGACTGAAGGGAGGAGGGAAGGGGGAGTGACTGAGGGGAGGAGGGAAGAGGGAGGGGGGAGAGAGGAGTGACTGAGGGGAGGAGGGAGTGACTGAGGGGAGGAGGGAGTGACTGACTGAGGGGAGGGGGGAGGGAGGAGTGACTCAGGGGAGGAGGGAGGGGGGAGTGACTCAGGGGAGGAGGGAGGGGGGAGAGAGGAGTAACTGGGGGGAGGGGGGAGTGACTGAGGGGAGGAGGGGGGAGTGACTGAGGGGAGGAGGAAGGGGGGAGAGAGAGGAGTGACTGAGGGGAGAGAGTGGGGGAGGTGGGAGGGAGAATGAGGGGGAAGGAAATGATCCAAAAAAAATGTTAATGTAGCCCGTTTTAACGGGCTTAACGGCTTGTATATTTATAAATGATCTGGAAAGAAATACGACGAGTGAGATAATCAAATTTGCAGATGACACAAAATTGTTCAGAGTAGTTAAATCACAAGCAGATTGTGATAAATTGCAGGAAGACCTTGTGAGACTGGAAAATTGGGCATCCAAATGGCAGATGAAATTTAATGTGGATAAGTGCAAGGTGATGCATATAGGGAAAAATAACCCATGCTATAATTACACAATGTTGGGTTCCATATTAGGTGCTACAACCCAAGAAAGAGATCTAGGCGGCATAGTGGATAACACATTGAAATCTTCGGTTCAGTGTGCTGCGGCAGTCAAAAAAGCAAACAGAATGTTGGGAATTATTAGAAAGGGAATGGTGAATAAAACGGAAAATGTCATAATGCCTCTGTATCGCTCCATGGTGAGACCGCACCTTGAATACTGTGTACAATTCTGGTCGCCACATCTCAAAAAAGATATAATTGCGATGGAGAAGGTACAGAGAAGGGCTACCAAAATGATAAGGGGAATGCAACAGCTCCCCTATGAGGAAAGACTAAAGAGGTTAGGACTTTTCAGCTTGGAGAAGAGATGGCTATGAGGGGATATGATAGAGATGTTTAAAATCATGAGAGGTCTAGAACGGGTAGATGTGAATTGGTTATTTACTCTTTCGGATAGTAGAAAGACTAGGGGGCACTCCATGAAGTTAGCATGGGGCACATTTAAAACTAATCGGAGAAAGTTCTTTTTTACTCAACGCACAATTAAACTCTGGAATTTGTTGCCAGAGGATGTGGTTAGTGCAGTTAGTATAGCTGTGTTTATAAAAGGATTGGATAAGTTCTTGGAGGAGAAGTCCATTACCTGCTATTAAGTTCACTTAGAGAATAGCCACTGCCATTAGCAATGGTAACTTGGAATAGACTTAGTTTTTGGGTACTTGCCAGGTTTGGCCACTGTTGGAAACAGGATGCTGGGCTTGATGGACCCTTGGTCTGACCCAGTATGGCATTTTCTTATTTTCTTATGTTAACTGCATGGAGCGGCAGTTGATACCCTCAAGGGTAACATGAGGGCAACCTGCACAGCGTGGCAGATACTACCATAAGAAACTTGCTGGGCAGAATGGATGGACCATTTGGTCCTTTTCTACTGGCATTACTATGTTACTATGAGACAGCTGGCTTTTAGGGCTGCAGAAACTCTTTTGAACTTAACACATGGTTACCTACTGATGAAAATGAATGATTAGATCAGTCTTGGTATGGATGGATAAGAAGTCACTGTATCTATAATCTATGACTTGATTGAGCTGGCCATGAATTAGACACACCCAAAACTTTCTTTAATCAGTTTCACGGTATCATTTTATTTAAAACAATGTTAGCAGCAGTACTAACAAGCACTCCTGTAAAAATTAAAAAGAAAGAGCTTACAGAGGTATTATTTTTGGTACGCCTTATAAAGTATAGTTGCTTACCTGTAACAGGTGTTCTCCTAGGACAGCAGGATGTTAGTCCTTACACATCAGATGGGAGCCCAGCACGGAAAACTTATGGCAAAGTTTCTAGAAACTGACTGGCACACTGAGCATGCCCAGCATGCCACTATTCACGCAGGGTTACTCTCCAGTCTCATAACAGAATTACGAAAAAATAAAATAAACATAAACCCAACTCCACAGGTTGGTGGGCGGGTTTCAAGAGGACTAACATCCTGCTGTCCTAGGAGAACACCTGTTACAGCTAAGCAACTCTGTTTTCTCCTAGGACAAGCAGGATGGTAGTTCTCACATGTGTGAATGCATAACTACAGGCTTTCTCCAAAGACGGGAAGACCAACGGACACCCAACAGGTGCCAACAGGCACAACAACAGTGGTGCTGTTGGTAACAGAGGGAGACAGCCTGAACCCGAAAAAAGGGCCATAGGTAGGAAGAGTTGGGATTTACAGCTGAAAGAGATTCCGGAGGACAGATTGGCCAAAGCTGCTATCACGTCAGCCATCCCTGTCCAAACAGTTGTGAGGCGCAAAAGTGTGGAAAGAACTCCACATCACAGTCTTGCAGATCTTGTCCACGGGGACTGCTCTCAAGTGAGCCACTGAAGTTGCCATGGCTCTAATAGAATGAGCCTTGACATGGACACCAAGCTGCAGTCCCACCTGAGTATAGCAGAAGGAGATACAATCTGCCAGCCAGAAGGACAGGGTCTGCTTAGCAACTGCAACTCCCAATCTATTCCTGTCAAAAGAGATGAAGAGTTGCATAGGCTGCCTATGGCTTGTCGTTCGTTCCAAGTAGAAGGCTAAGGCTCTTTTGCAATCCAGACTGCAAAGCCCGTTCAATCTGGTGCAAATGAGGCCTGGAAAAAAGGTTGGGAAGATGATTGACTGGTTAAGATGGAAATCCGTCACCACCTTAGGTAGGAACTTAGTGCATGTGCAGAACCACCCTATCATGGAAGAACTTTGTGTAGTTTGGATACATCACTAAGGCCTGAAGTTCACTGACTGCACGCTGATGTGACTGCAACCAAAAATATGACCTTCCAGGTCAGGTACTTGAAGTCACAAGAACACAGTGGTTCAAAAGGAGCTTTCATGAGCTGAGCCAACACCACATTAAGATCCCAGGACACCGCAGGAGGCCACAGAGGAGGCTTCAACTGAACCAGACCATGCATGCAGTGACTTACAATGGGTTGCACAGAGATGGGCGAACCATCCACACCCTGGTGGTAGGCACCGATTGCACCCTAATAGAATTGGTCTTTAAGCCAGCATCCGAAAGGTGCAGGAGGTAATCAAGCAGCTTCGGTGTAGAGCAGGAAAACGGATCCAGGCCGCAGTGCTCACACCAGATGGAAAACCTCTTCCACTTCAGACTATAAGACTTCCTAGTGGAAGACTTCCAGGAAGCCACCAGGACTCAAGACACATCAGAGAGGCCAAGGGGCTGCAGAATCAACCTCTCAACACCCAGGCCATCAGGGACAAGGCCTGGAGGCTGGGATGGCACAGCTTCCCCCGATCCTGCATGATGAGGTCTGGGGAAATCCCCAGACTGATTGGTTCCCGGAGGGAGAGATCCTGCAAGATCAGGAACCAGATCTGCCTCAGCCAATAAGGGGCTATGAGGATCATAGGTTCCCTATCCTGTCAGAGCTTCAGGAGAGTTATCACCAGGGAAAGTGAAAGATACGCATACAGAAGGCCCTTGCCTCAATGGTGGGCAAAGGCATCTGAGGCTGGTTTGCCATCCCCTCTGGACAGGGAGCAGAACTGATCCACCTTCCTGTTACAGGGGGATGCGAACAGATCCACATCCAGGGTCCCCCAGAGGCAGAATATCCGATCCGCCACTTCCTGTTTCAGGGACCACTCATGGGGCTAGAAGGCTTGGCTCAACCTGTTCACCACCACTTTCTCTGTCCCATACCCTGCGACACAGCCCAAGACCAGATTTGAACAGCTTCTTGGCACAGGAGGAACAACCTTGTACCTCCCATTTTATTGATGTACCACAGTGCCACCTGGTTGTCGGTTTGGATCAGAATCACCTTGTTGATCAGCGAATCTCTTAACACCCAGAGCATGTACCGGATTCGTGCAAAGCTCCAGGAAGTTGATCTGACACCGAGCTTCCTGGGTGGACCACAAGCCCTAGGTACGGATTCCCTCCACATGGGCACCACACCCCAGGTTGGATGCATCTGTAGTGAACACAATCTGGGCAGGGAGACTTTGAAAAGACACCCCCTGCTCCAAGTTGGTCAGACACTCCCACCAAGACAAAGAGTCCAGAGAGGTGGAATAACCCGGATGCGAACATGGAGGTCCTGTGTGGATTGCCACCACTGGGACCGAAAGGTCCACTGAGTTCTGTGCATATGCAAGTGAGCTAAGGGAGTAACATGGATGGCCTGGTGGACCACTCCCATAATGGACCGCAATGTGAGTGCACGTTCGCAGAGAAGATGCTGTCTGCCCTGAGCCATGTCCAACCTGGCGCCAATGAAGTCCAACTGCGGCAATGGGTCGATATGAGACTTCGGGTAGTTGATGATAAACCCCAGGGACTCTAACAACCGAACCGTCAAGCGCAGACACTGTACCGCTCCCTCCAGAGTATGGCTCTTGATGAGAAGATCGCCCAGATAGGGGAACACTTGCACCCCCAACCTGCGGAGAAACGCACCCACCATGATCAGGCACTAACTGAAGACACATGGGGCTGAGGCCAGCCCGAACGGCAACACCCTGTAGTGAAAATGCTGCTCACTGACCACAGAGTCAGATACTTCCTGTGAGCATGGCAGATCTCGATGTGGGTGTAGGCTTCTTTTAGATTTAAGGAGCAAAGCCAATCTTCTCTTTGTAGGAGCGGAATCAGGGTGCCTAGAGAAACAATCTTAAACTTTTCTCTTTTTAGAAACTTTTTCAAGGCTCTTAAGTCTAGAATAGCACGGAGTCCCCCCCTGTTTTCTTTGGAATCAGAAAATATCGGGAGTAGAACTCCCGACCTCACTGACTCAGTGGAACAGGCTTGATGGCCCTGGCCATTACGAAGGCTGCAAGCTCTGCCAACAATATTTCCTGATGCAAGGACTGACCCCAAGAGGGGCACAGTGGAGAGTCCAGAAGGACACCCAGAAGATTCAGCCAGTACCCTCACCGCACGATGGATAGAACCCACTCATCCGATGTAATGCTGGGCCAATGGTCCCAGAATTGATTTCAGTCCCTGACCGGAGGGTCCTGTGTCGAGGGTACAGGCAGTTGGCTTATGCTTCTTCGCTGCCAGGCAAAATCCTGTTGCGGGCTTATCTCGGGCACCAACAGAGGTCTGGGGATCCACTGCTGTCTAAAGTGTCTCCTAGTTCCGCCCACTGGGCCCAAGCACAAGAAGCAGAAGGATAGTATTTGCTCTGGTGGTAAAAGGACATCCTCGGGCCCTGATGCAAGGACTTCCTGGCTGAAGACAGAAGGTCTGATGTACTGGCCGAGAGATGCTGCAGGATCTCATGATGGTCGTTCAACTGAGCCACCACATCCCTCAACTTGTCACCGAAGAGGTTGTCGCCAGTACAGGGCAGGTCCATGAGCCTCTCCTGCCCCTCTGGGTGGAGATCTGAGGCCCTAAGCCAGGCCATTCAGTGGGCACCACCCTTGCCACTGTTTCAAAAATGTCATAGGTGGAACGCACCTAATGCTTGCCGTATTCCCGACTTTGCTGGATGACCACCAAAAGGGCATCTTGCTGTTACTGAGGCAGGTGCTCGGACAGTTCCTGGACTTGTTCCCAGAAGTTCCGAGAGTACTGTGTCATATACAGCGAGTAGGAGGCAATCTGGGCAATCAACATCACTCCCTGAAACACCTTCCTACCCAATGCATCCAGCGCCTTAGGCTCCCGTCCTGGAGGGGCAAAGGCGTGGGTGCAAGAACACTTAAAGCCACTTAAGGTTGGACTCCGCCACCACCGATGCTTCTCAAATCCTGTAGCCTGCTGAACTAAGTACAATGCATCGGTCTTCCTGTTGACTGGAGGCTCGGAGATGGGGTTGTCCCAAATCCTAAGGAGCACTTCAGTGAAAATCTCATGGAAGGGAACTGCCACCACCTCCTTTGGAGCATCCACAAACTGGAGAACCTTCAGCATCTTGTGTCTAGCATCCTCCTCCGTTAGAAGTTGGAATGGAATGGCCTCAGCCATGGCCCACATGAAACCAGCAAAGGTTAAGTTCACAGGCTCCTCTGGAGGAGTCGGGTCCAAAGGAAGATCCCCGGAATCATCAAAGGAAGATTCTAAGGTATCATCCCCACCATGGGTCGTAAGGAGCATCATCATCACTGAGATCGCCCAGAGGCGCTCTTAGGGGAGGCCTTCCCAGGCCCAATGGCTTGGGCACAGAGAGCCCGAAGGACCTGGAGTAGGACCAGGTAACACTAATCGTGGAACCAGGTCCCTCGATGGCCCCTCCAGCTTAAAAGCCCCCTCTTCCTCGGAGGACCCCACAATAGGGATAGCTTCAGGAGGAGAAGGCACCAGTGGCCACTGAGGCATCGACGGCACCCTGACCACCGGCATCGGCTGCATTGGGAGAATGCCAAGGAGAACGTCAAGGTGCTCCAGCAGCAGTGCCAACTTCAACGGTGCAGGCTCCGGCACCAGTGGAGGCACCTGAGAGGCCAGTAGCTCGATGCTCCGCAGGTCTCGACCAACCACCAGTTGCACCCTGCACTCAAGCTCCTCCTTGAAGGCTGCCGAGGATAAGACAGCCTGATGAGAAGGAGGTGTAACCAGATTCCCCTTGGAGGCTCGAGGAGAATCGGTATCCGGCACAGGAATCAGTGGGGAATGCCTCTGACCCTGGCCCTCAAGGGAGGGAGATACCTCCTCACCATGGGCCCCGGAAGAGGGGTGGACACCGAGAGATCTGTATCCATTGGCTCCCCTCGTTCTTTTGGCATCGATGCTCCTAATGCCAGTGTCACGGGTTTGGCCTTTCTGGACCTGAACAGCTTCGCCATCATGTCTAGATAGGCACGTCGGCACTTGGGGGTCATCTAGTCGCAAAAATGGCAGCCCCAGATGTTGTGTGATGCCCCCAAGCAAAGGATATACACCTCATGTGAATCTGTGAGAGACACAGTCCGAGGGCACTGATGACACCATGAAGAAAAGGAGGCCGGTGAGCAGTCGATGACCAGTGGACACCAGAGGACATCACTGCCGGGAATCGACCGCACAAAAGGTAAAAACTTTCCGTGCCGCCCACTAATTAAAACCAGGAGCAATCGAGAGGGACACAGCACAGGAAAAAATGCTTTCTGAAGAAAAAAGCATGAGCTCCACAACCACAAGATGACAGATCCGTGGAAAAGAAGAGACTGGAGAGGGACCCCACATGGACACGTGGATAGTGGCATGCTCAGCTTGCCAGTCAAAGTTTATAGACTGGCAAGCTGTTGATAGAAACTTTGACATAATTTTTCCGTGCTGGGCTTCATCTGTTGATGTCACCCATGTGTAAGGATTACCATCCTATTTGTCCTAGGAGAATGCTCTTAACAACAACAAACAGTGATCACGCTAACCAAAGCCGTGAAGGTGTTGACCATAAAAATGATTTCTTGTCCGATTAACTTTCAGTGTTTAGTCAAAATTCATTATCCTGAAAATAAAACACAGTCTTAAAAGGAGTTCAAGATGTGCTGTAAACCAGTGCTCTGGATACTATAGCAGCAGAAACCACAATCAGATAATGACAGCCAAGGCAAGATATTATAAAACATTAAGCTCACTTATATTTACATATCAGATTTCGAGTCAGAATTCTGAAAAAGAGACATGCATCATCTCAGAATTCCATCTACTGGAACATCTTTATAAAGATATCACAATCTACAAACGGCTCCAGTTTTCTCCAGGACCAATATAGCTATTCTAAAGACTTGGAATTAATAGACATGAATATTTTTTTCACATACTTCAGTTGAATTGGCCATCATATGTAGGTTTCTAATGTAATCCCTGAATGGTGTATGCTTTAAATTTTGGAATGTACCTACTGCCATTACTGTTTCTCCACTATACAGGAAACACATGAAAAAATAAAATGGCAAAGCGGCCACAAGTAATAGGTCATTATTCTTCTCTCGCCTACACATCATATCATCATTACAACCACCCTTCTCTGGAGTCTCTGATTTCTATACCCATAACAGTTAAATGCCCACACATTTCTCATTTCCTCTACAAATCTCATTTACATCAAAAGAACAAATTTCCATAGATTAAAAAAAAAA